>NC_060274.1:24851177-25151177 GCF_021613505.1 Equus quagga
GCTGGGTGAGGAGAGGATCCACATGCTGGGTGAGGAGAGGATCCACACGCTGAGTGAGGAGAGGATCCACATGCCAGGTGAGGACAGGATCCACATGCTGAGTGAGGAGAGGATCCACATGCCAGGTGAAGAGAGGATCCACACGCTGAGTGAGGAGAGTATGGGAAATTAGAACACATATGTGATCAATGATTTCTGTGCTGCAGGGCCACTCCTGATTCCTTTGATTAACGTTTTCACAGTGGATCTTTTTCCAGTCTTTGACAAAATGTTTTCTTTTTTTTGTTTATACTACAAACTTCCACACAGGTTTATTTACAAAAGAAAAATTCAAGAATGAGTAGGAGATTCGACAAGAAACCACAAGACCAAAGTCTACCGTTCTAATTTGTGTTCATTGCGTGATTCTAGAGAACTACCTTAGTCTGGCTTTGTTTATATTTTCTCATTTGTACAATTGAATGATGTATTTTTTTCCTTTCCTAATGGCTGGAAATGTAAAGAGTCATTATTTCCTTGGAGAGATCTTGGCACTTGATATTCACTACATAGTAAGGTGCAATCTTGGGAAGCATTCTGGCCCTTGTGGAGATTTGTGCCCTTATTGACTCTTGATTGACAAGACAATTGGGTCAACCCCAGAACCAGCCAATTCTCAGTGCTACTGATGCACATTCCACAGCTTTGTAGAATAAGCAAAAAGAGAAAGTTTTGGTTCACAGAAATGATGAGAAATCATGATTTTCATTTTTGTTCTCTGGCCCATTTTTCTTAAATCACCTTTCTGATGTCAGCTCCAATTCATATGGGTTATACAAACCATATGGGATTTTTATCTAAAGCAATTATTTAACAATTGATTTGTTTTATCTACATTAATTACTTTTCTATATTAATGACAGCTTCTTCCAATTTAAGTTTACAGTTAGGCATCTATAAATAATGGCTTACACTTTTCAGGTCACTGGAATAGAAATGGTCTGGGGTTGCAATTACAGCATCCTAAGTGCTCACTGTAGGAGTTGCCAGATGGAAATCCAGAGGCAAGCTCCAGCCCACACAGACATGTGCTTGGTCAGGTTGGCAAAGTCTTTAAATAAACATTGATCTGGATTTCTCATAGGATTCGTGATCTCTTCAGCTCAGCCCAGGCCCTGCCCCTGCCTATGTCCTTGTCCCAGATCTCATTCATACATTGTGTACTAGCCTGACTCTTCTAGGTGTTAGAGTTTGCTCACGATTTAACACAATTGCCAAAGTGCAACACTTAATAAAGTATAGGAAATTAGGCATGCTGCTAAAATGACTTGAGTAATTTGAAACTACATATTTTCAAGCATATCTGTAAATAGGTGACAATTATGTTCACTGATTACTGAATCACAAAAGAGCTTGTGCATGAGAGAAATGACATGATTGTGTGCTGTTCTTGTCAAACATCTATACTCATTGCATGTGAAAGTATCAATAATTTTTAGCCAATGAGATTGTTGTTAAAAGCAAAATGCGAATCAGCTGCCCCAAATCAAAGTCAGGGGCCGTTGCAAGACGCCTCATTGCCAGTGATATCTGCTCAAAGGAATAGAGCTGACACTCTATAATTTGATTCCTAGAGTCTTAATTACAGGATATAAAATGTTCTGCAAATGAGTCATTATGCATTTTCCATTTTGTTAGTTATTGCAGTGAGTAAAAACTTCAAAACTGAGCAAATTTTTAGTTAAGGCACAAGTTACATTTGCTGAGAAACAGTATTATCTAAAGAGAAATGAATGCACTGGTTTGGGAGGCCCCAATCCTAAATCCTTTTAGTTTTATGGACTTTCTATGGGAATCTCAGGCAAACTTTCTTTCAGCACACGAGTCTCTCCAGCTTATAACATGGAGAGCAATACCTGCTGCCGATTAACCCCACTGATGATACAGATGTGAAACACTGATTTGTCAAGGACATTGGGCTTTTTGGAAGCAAGTGAAAGACAAAAACAAACACATGTTTTATTGTTATTGCTATAAATTCTATTATTATTCTGGCTGGTACTTTTCTCAATGATAGATTTATGCAAGAGACTGTTACTTGGAAAAATTGTATCCCTGCTAAAATTCTATTTGTTTGTTAAGTTAACCACCCAAATGATGCTTCATTTTTTCTGTCATTTGTTCATTCGTTGAGTTCTGTTGAATTACTAAAGAGAAAATGTCTCTCTTTTTTCATGCTCGGGAATATCTTATTATAAATCCTTTCCCACATTCTTCTCTTCAAAATTAAAAAAAAGGAGGAAAAGAAAAAGAAAGAAAAGAAAAAAGTCTACCCAAACTAGGGCATATTCTAAATGAGATTACAGAACAAACATCCATCTATAAACATCCATCAAAATATTTTCCATTTTTATTTCCTACATAAAATTGCACAGGATATGACCCAATACATTCTGATTTTAAATGACCAGAAGTGTACGATAGTGTTTTTCACAGAAAAAATAAACAAAAGCCTTAAAAGCTAATTCACCCAGACAAGCAACCTGCATGTATAGGAAGGTGGCAGTGTTCAGACTTCGGATGTAATCCCCGTGAAGCTGCCCTCACGCCCTTCCTCAGCTTCCCAGCAGGACGGGTCCCAAGTAGGTGCAACTGCTTAGACTTTGAAGTCGTTATATCTTTGGAGTAAATGATTTTGCTTTTTATCTTTTTGGCCTTTTATTGGTTCACCACAATGAAAGATAATTAATATTTCATGCCATAAAAGCCCTGCACAAGCATAGGTACATAATTAGCATTAAAAAGTTCAAGGCAAAGGCTGGCTAGGTTGTCTAGTGGTTAGCTTCACGTGCACTGCTTCGGCAGCCCTGGGTTTTGTGGGTTCGGATTCTGGGCACGGACCTACACGCTATTCATCAAGTCATGCTGTGGCGGCACAGCATACAAAATACAGGAAGACTGGTACAGATGTCAGTTCAGTGACAATCTTCCTCAAGCAAAAAGAGGAAGATTGGCAACAGAAGTTATCTCAGGGCCAATCTTCCTCACCAAAAAAAAATTTTTTAAAGTTCAAGTCATATATTACATTATAAAATAACTAAAATAATGGTATAACATAATTCACACCCACAAATGTCTATCATTAAAAATTAGGAAAACAGCAAGTTGATTTCAGTGTTAGAGAGTCCTGGGCATTTCATGCCGCCATTTGATGTGTACATATGAATAAACTCTTAAGAGGAAATGAGGACGGACAAGTAATGTAACAGTGATACAAAATAGTAATCAGTTCAGCAAGTGGATCAAGCTGAGCATTTAAGTCATTCAACTCTTCCCTTTGTCTCCTTCCTCCTCTTCTTTTAATTTATATTCATAGACTAAGAAGAGCCCTCAAAAAATCATCTCCTCAAAGCCACAGTGAGATAATATTGTCAAGATACTTCCAAGACGTAGTGACCAGTAATGAATCTGCCAGCAAGTATGTTCATTGTTTCATCACCTTGACTCATGAAGTGGTTTTCCACGTCACCTTTGAGAACTCCCACTGTAACACTGGAACTAAGGACACCAGCTCATGCTTCCCTGGTCACAGTCATACTTTCATCTGTCTTACAGGCTGAAGTGTATCCTCTCACCAAAATTCATATGGGATGTCTGTTAAAGCAGAGAGGCAATGAGATTCAGCATTTCCTTCGAAAGAAGTCCTTAGAAATTATACCATCTGATGTCTAAGGGTAAAGGACACAGGCCTCCTATGAAAGACACTTCTCAGGCAAATTATAAAGAGAAATCTGTTATTCTAGGGGAAAAATACTACTGGGTTTTTTTAGTGCTTTAGCAAAAGACGCCTCTCCCCTTAGTGTATATAGTTAATCACTAGTGAGTAGGTGAACAGATGTCTCTGTCTTCTGGATCGGAAGAGACCAACATCCGAATTCTCATTTCCGGATACTTAATATGTTGATGTCAATGACGGTACTCAATGACAGGAAAGCACAAGGTAGCCCTGAAATTAAATAATCCCAGGAAAAGAAGAGAATTGGCTTGTTCAACACAAAGGCCTTAATGTTTGAGAGGTCCAGTGGGTGTAGAATGGGAATTGATTCTGGTGTGACATGCAACTTGAAGGCCTTCAGAAGCCAGTCATTCAGGCACATAGTTTTCTCTGGAGGGAAATGTCCCAACACGCACCTCTTAAATTAAGAGAGTTCTATCCTTGGAACTCAAGCATGGGACACCACTGCTGCCAGGGTAGAGACAGATCCCAAGAAGGACATAGCTTCAGAGGAGGCACATCTCCATGAAGTGGGTAGAAGGATTCCTCAACAAGAACATATGGCAGCAAGAAGCAGTGGAAAGGGAATAAAGCATTCCAGATTCTCTTGGAAGCAGGACCATCCACTACCTATCCCCTCCTTCTGGGATTGAGTAAATCCCTGAGTTCTTGAATAATTTACAAGAGCAAGAGAAAGGGTCCAGAAATGGAAGACAATAGATCTCCTATTAATAGGACTTATGAATTCTCAAGGGATTAAGAAACAAAATAAGAGATGGGACCATATGTGGACCCCATCCTTCTAGGTAGGCTATAAATACTCCTAGAGACTAGGGCCATCTATATTCCCATCAATCAAACTTGAAATCTCATATGTTCCCCTCCATCACCCTTTCCTCTCACTGTAACATCAACTGTCCAGTTCTTACTCTCCAGTCTCCAGTCTGTTTCTTCTTTTCTCTACCTATGGACTCTCAGAATCCAAGCTCCTTAATCTAGTTGGACTACCATAAATATTATCAACAGGTCCTTCATGTAACTCATTTCTCATTCCAATATCTCATATACAAAACATTAATTTCTTTGCATATCAGTTGTCAATATTAATGCTAAGATCTAATTCCAGAATATGTAGAGAGTAAAAATGGCAGATCTGAATGAAATTCCAATTCTACCACTTATTAACTGTGTAATTTTGAACAAATTTTGGAATTTTTATGAGCTTTAGCTTTTTCAACAATTCTTTTAATAATTATTTATAAGTCTCTAGTATGAACAAGGCAATGCTCTAAATATGGAAGATACAGGAGTGAATGATGTAGACAAGATTTTTTTCAGGGAGTCTGCATTGGTATGAAAAAAATCTCATCTGAAAATCCATGTTGAAAAGTCAATTAGGTGAATCTCATAGATAGCTGTAAACATTTAATGACAAAACACGAATAAAACATTTAGCATAGTGTCTAACACGAAGTAGTTGATTAAGAAAAGCCTAATTTTTCTTCTTGATGAAAAGAAATGATAAAACTTGTGCCTTCTAGAGGGAATGCCTTCTTTTCCTCTGGGAAAGACTCTCCAGCACCACTAACCATGAGAATATTACATAGAGAGGAGTAGCCCAGAGGCAGAGCTCTGTGTTCAAGGACACAAACAAACAATACTCAAAGTGCCCGCTGACTAGAAATCAGATCTAATTCCTAAACTTAGGATTCTACCCATTTATTCTCATATTACTGTCCCTCTTCCTCTCTACTCTTCTAATTTTCTTCCAAAATATTACTTATGAGAAATATCTTTAAAATATTAATATTCAGAGAAATAATATGCATTATCATCCCACTTTTCAGCATAGGAAAAACAACTTATCCTAATTTCAATGAAGTTTAGAAAACTCAAATCTTACGTCTGCTCAGTACTCCAGGCCATTGTATGGTAAAGCTCACTTTCACATTTTTCTTAAAACGCTCTTTCTCGCACATATCGTTTTCCAATCTGTCACTTCTATGAGTGTCTAATAAGTCACATCTAAGTATAGGCTCCTCATCAGTTGTCAGATGTCAGCATTGAACACAGTGCCTCAATACCCTGCTGAGAGCAATGAGATAATTATCTCAATGTTTATATTTAATTTCTATAGTTGAAACACCAAGTTCTCTTATTAGCATAATTTATGATAGACATCTAGTGAATTTTGGCTTGTTGTTAATTTTTGTATTTTGATTACATAATAACATGCTTAAATTTAAAGACCTTCCTTACTTTAAAGAACGTTTTCTATGATGCTTAGACTATAATAACACTTGGCAATAGTTCATCATTCACCATCATTAATCTTCTCCCTATGTCATGTTACCATGTAAGTTTCCAAATGCAGCCTTATTCTTTTTGTTGCTTTTAGAATATTTCTGATTTTATAGCATTAGACTGATTTTTTTATAGTGGCCATCAAACCTTCTACTTTGTTTCAAAATTGATTAATTATTTTCATACAGGTTATTAATTCTAAAATGTAGTAGTTCCAGAATACAAACCAAATAAATGAGATTTATGTCCACTCTGAATGTGACCATCCAATCAAATGAATATCCTTCTCACTGATTTTGTGTAGTCAGTGAGTTTAGATTTAATTTTTTTAGTATCAAAACTCTTTGTGCTATTAAGTTCAACTTAGAAATCCAATATATAAAGCATTAGAAAAAGAAGAAGAGCTGTCCTGGTTAACAGAGGGTCTGGCCCACTTGACCCTTTTGATTCCAAGATGATGGAAGAAATCTTCAAAGGCTCTTCAGAGCATGATTTAAAAATTATTGCTCTTGATCCTGCCCTAAATTCTGACTTGGAATTATAGTGCATTGAAGGGATTTCCAAAGAATCAAGAGATTCTACCGCTCAAATTACCAAAAGCAAACAGAGAGAGTCTGGGACAAGAAGGGCCCTCACTTGTAAAATAAAATTCTTAAAAACCATTTTCTATTATCCTATACATGATATTATGCTAGTTCATTAAGTATAACTTTCAAGTACATATCTTTTTAAAAGTCATTATAGACCAAATCTATTTATTGATTATGTTCACCAGACTTGATCTTTGCAAAAGCATACTGATTATTATAGTTAGAAAAACCAAAATAAAAATATTTCCTTAAAATCTTTTCTAAATTTAGACAAGACATCTGTCTGAATAGTATCAATTTCTCACTTAGAATTGAGATCTTACAATGAGTAAGATCTGATTCTATTTCTCCATCATTCACTATCCTCAAAACCATAAAAGAGGAATATTTGCAACTTCAACATACAGAATGAGTGTGATTTGAGGCTAGGCTTATCAAATGAAGAAATTAACATCAGTTACCTTGATTAGAGCACCTTGATCTTTAGACCTCGCCTCTTCTCATCACCTTCATTATTTATTAACCATGTCACTCTGCCAACAGCTTTCTCATGGGAACATGGGCCTCAGAAGTAACAAAGTACACGTCTTATTCAGCTACTCCTACCACCCCAAAATTAAAGATTTAAATAAAGGAAGCTCAGAGAAGACAATATTTTTCTGAATTAGCTTTACAAAAATTCTTCAGGATTTAGAGCTCCTTCTTAGACAAATTCTTAGGAATTCTCATTGCAATTTCATTTACTAGATCTATCCACTTGGCGTAGGGCAAAGATTATTCCTTTTAGGTTCAAACTATTTTGTAATCATATATACATGCATATATGTATACATATGTATACACACAATGGTACATTGTATTGGTAGATATAAATATTGGTAATTGATATAGCACTAAGTTCCATTACATAATTACCTAATACACAGATATTTAACTTGTGAATATATCTTTGCAATTTCTGGGTAAAGGTAGTGAAGTTAAGCCTGGTAACATTTTCTCAACAAGAATATATAAAAACCACAAAAAATCTATAATTTCTTGCCGTAAACTCAAAAAGAGGATGCCAAAAAAAGATATGGAAAATTATGCATGGCATGACACTGAACTTCCTCTCCTTTCCCCAAAGTCATAAGGTTGAGTCTGATTGACCTCAAAATTCTCGTGAATATCCATAAATCACCCAGGTTAGTAGAAAGCACATGGCCTTTAAGCATGCAGCTACAGAGGACGATTGTCTCTGACTGAAGCACACGCTGCAGAGGACTAAGGTGCAATGATACAAATCCAAAGGGGATGCCCCACATCGCAAAACACTGCCTCACTGCCCACTCCAAGCCCCACCTTCAGTAGCTGAAGTGAATCCTGATACAGGAAATCTATCATTTAAAAAGAGAAAGTGGAACACAATTCCCCTAAGCCTTTACATAATCCAACTAAGATCCTCTCACCTCTATAATTTCCTAAAACAGAAGTTATATTGAAATCCTCACACTCACTCTGAGGAGAAGACAGACTTCAAGAAAGAGGAGAAAGGAATCAAAGATAATTTACTCCACACAATATCAAAAAAACAGAGCTAGCTGCCAAGACCAAACATGAGGAGGATGAACAGAAACAATATGATTTGGTGAAATAGAGAAAAACAAAAGTTAAAAAGAGGAAAAGAAATAAGAAAAAACTCCAGCATATAGAGAAAAAAAAAAACAGCAAGGAATAGAAAAGAAAATCCTCCAAAAATGCTTCTGACAGGAAAAACTTAAGAACAAGTTTGACTCAAAAATATTAAAGAGAGTAAAATTAAGAAGAGAGAAAACATATTTTGAGGTAAAGAAACAACTGAATACAAATCAAAACAATGCCAGAACTAATAAATTATGAAAATTGTGAAGAACAATATGTTACTAAAAATAATGAAATTACCAAAATAGATGAAAGGAAATAGCACAGTAAACTTAGAGAAAAAAACAAAATCACCGACAACCATACACTTTAGTAGACTCTCTTTTTCTTTCCTCTTCATACTACCACATGATGATTATTACTCAAGCTGTTTTTACACTAAGTTTTATAAATATTTATTTAGATAGAATTGATATAAATTACACATATTTTAAGTGTATAATTTAATGTTTTGACATATATATGTATTAAACAACCACCAAAGTTAAAATAGTGAACGTATACCTCACTCAAAAGCTTCCTCATGTCTCTTTGTAATCTTGCCTTTCCACCTCTCCCCACTGCCTTCCAATCCCTAGACAACCACTGATTTGCTTTCAGTCACTAAGAATTAGTTTGTATATTCCAGAGTTTGATATAAATGGTAAGCATACAGTATGCACTCATTTTGCCTGTCTTCTTTCATTCAATATAATTATTTTGAGATTCACTCATGTTGTTGCCTGTATCAATAGAGTCATGCGTCACTTAAGGAGGGGGATATATTCTGAAAAATGCATTGTTAGGCGATTTTGTCATTGTGTAAACATTGAAGAGCACTCTTAGACAAATCTAAATGGTATAGCCCACTATACACCTAGGCTACATGATGCTAACCCTATGAGACCACTGTCACTTATGCAGCCCATTGTTGACCAGAACGTCATTATGTGGCGCATGACTGTAGTTCGTTCTCTTAATTGCAAAGCAGTATTCCATTGTATGGATACAGCACACTTTGTTTTTATTTTCATCTGTTGATGGACATCGGACTTGTTAGAAACAGGCGCTAACCACATTCATGCACAAGACTTTGTGTGGACATATGCTTCCCTTTATCTTAGATAAAAGTAGAATGGTTAGATCATGTGGTAGTTGTATATGTTTACCTTTTTAAGAAACTGCCAACTGTTTTCTAAAGTAGCTGTATCATTTTACATTCTTACAAGTAGTCTAAGAGAATTCCAGTCTATCCACATCCTTGGCAACATTTGGAATGGTCAATCTTTCTAATTTTAGCCATATTAATGATAGTATAGTGGTACATTAATGTTGAAATTTGCATTTCCCTGATGATTAATGATGCTGAGTATCTTTTCATGTGCATATTTCACATCCCTATGTCTTCTATAGTAAAATGTTTCTTCAAATATTTTCTCCATTTTTTTTTATTTCTGTTAAGAATTCTCTGTATATTCTGGGTACAGTCTTTTATCATAAATCATTTGCAAATAGTTTTTTCATAATCTTTGCTTTGTCTTTTCATTCCCTTAACAATGTTTCTCGAAGAGCACAAGTTTTTACATTGGATGAACTCCAATTTTCCAAATTCTTTTCTTTTATGAATAATGTTTTTGAGGTTTTATCTAAGAAATTTTTGCCTAACCCAAGTTGACAAGAATTTTCTCCTGTTTTCTTGCATAAGTTTATAGCTTTAGATTTTATAGTTAGGTCTATGAACCAATTTGAGTTTATTTTTGTATACGGTATTAGGTAGGTAATGAAAGTTTTTTGTTGTTGTTTTTGTTTGTTTCACTTGTTTGCTTATAGACTTCCAATTATTCTGACGTCATTCTCTGAGTATCATTTCTCCAATGAATTATCTCTGCATCTTTGACAAAAATCAATCGCCCATATATGTGATTCTGTATTTGGACTCTTTATTGTCCATTCCACTGATCTGTCTATCATTATAACAATACTCACAGGTTTTGTTACTATATTTGCATATTAAGTCTTGAAATCAAGTGCTATTAACCATTCAACTTTATTCATCTTTTTAAAATTTGTTTTGGCTATTCTTTGCCCTTTGCATGTTTCTATAACTTTTAGAATCCATTTGTCAATTTCTGCAAATATACTGCTGTGATTTTGATTGGGATTGCATTGCATTCTATCAATTTCAGGAGAACTGACATCTTAACAATATCAGATCTTCTGATCTATCTCCTTCAACATTAATTTTGATGTTAGCTGTAGGTTTTTCATAGATATCCTTTATCAGGTTGAGAAAATTCTCCTCTTTCTGGTTTACTAAGAATTTTTATCAGCCATGGATTTGGAATTATGTTAAATGCTTGTCCTGTGTCTATTGTGGTGATCATATGTTTTCCTTTTTCAGTTTGTTGAAGTGGTTAATTGTATTGATTGATATTTAAGTGTAAAACTAACCTTGAATTCCTGGGATACATCCTATGTAACTATGCCATCTTATCTTTTTACATCCTTCTGGATTTAATTGCTAAATTTTTGTTAAGAATTGTTGCATCTGTGTTCATGAAGGACATTAGTCTGAAGTTTCCTTTTCTTGTGATGCCTTTGGCTCTAGTTTTGGAATTGAGATGCTGCATTCATAGAATGTGTTGTTAAGCACTCAATTGTCTTCAATTTTCTGGAAGCATTTGCTTAAGATTGGTATTATTTCTTCCTTAACTGTTTAGAAGAAGTCACCAACTAAGTGGTCTGGGCCTGGAGTTTCTTTTGTGGGAAAGTTTATAACTAAAAATTAAGTTTAATAAAATATTGTTATTCAGATTACCAATTAACTTAGAAAAGACTCTATTGAGTGAGCTTTGGGAATCTGTGTCTCTCAAAGAATTTGTCCACTTCATCTAAGCTGTTAAAATTATTGTCATAAAGTTGTTCAGAAAATATGCATTTACTGTCCTTTTAATAGCTGGCAGAATTTGAATTGATGCTGCCTCTCTCATTCCTGATATGGCAATTTGTGTCCTTTTGTTTTTTTCCCATTTTGCCTGGTTAGACATTTATCAATTAATTTAATTGTTTCATAAAATCACTTTTGGTTACATTGATGTTCTCTATTGTTTTCACTCTTCTCTATTTCATTGATTTCTGTTCTTATTATTATTTTCTTTCTGTGATTAATTGGAGTTTAATTTGCCCTTCTAATGTCTTAAGGAAAAAGCTATGGACACTGATTTGTGAATATTTTCCTCTTTTCTAGTATTGGCTTTTAGTGCTTATAATTCCCCCCTAATTACTGTGTTAGCAGTATCTCACAAATTTTGGTGGGTCTGTTTGCATTTTCATTCCAGTTAAAAATACTTTATATTTCTTCTCTGAACTACCAATTAGGTTGAAGTTTGTTATTTAGTTTCTGAAAATTTCTGGATTTCCCAAATATTTTTCTGCAAATGATTTATAATTTCACTCTCTTATGACCAGAAAACATACTTTGTATGATTGGAATCCATTTAAATTTATTAACACTCATTTTATGACTCAGAATATATCTATCTTGATAAATAGTCTGTATTTATTTGAAAAGAATATAATTTTCCATGGATAAAATCACATAAATAATGATAGAAACCTCTTGACTCTCAAGCTCTCAAAGTAAATCTCATAGGATACAAGCATAGAATTAATAGACAAGAAATATATCAATGAGAGAAAAATCAGATCAGATAAAAAGTGCACAAGAGCTGCTTGTAAATTGTTTTACCTCATATACAATCTATAATACTAGTTTTTTGCAGAAAAACATTAGTTTTGACAGGATTAATAAGATCAATTAATATAATTTACAGAAATAGTTCACACAATATATTTCTTTTATCATTTCTTAATATTTGTTTAAGAAATAGACATGGCAGAAACAGAATATAGTCATTAATATAATCATGTGGCACAAATACTATAAATTCTAATAATTATATTTCTGTTAAACCTTATATTGAGGATGTGTGAATAAGCATATAAATTGCAATTATAGCGTGATCTTATATAACTGTTTTTGGTCAGTTAATTATAGAAAAATCATACATTGCATAACTTTCTGCAAAACAAAATTAACATGAATCTATTGCCAGAAAATTCTTATTATATACAAATTTTAGAAAGAACACTGTGTGTTTAGAGTTATTATAAAAAATAACAGATAACACTACAATGAGCAAGGTAAATTACAAAGGTCATATGTATTAATGATCAATCTCAAAAATTATTTAAGAAATTATTTTTAATTCTTTCTTCTTTTTTGTTTTAGATACAGTTGACTTGCTCAAATGGTATCTTTTTAAATGAAAGGGAAACTCAAATTATAATAAAAAGTTATATAACAATAATTGGCAAAATAAATAAAGTCGAACAACAGCTGCCCTGATGAGGACTGCAGCAAATTATTTTAGGAAGCTTTGCTACTGACAATTATTTTAAGCTATGGAAAGATTCAAATCTCAAAGTCTCAACTAATGAGAGGACCTTTGTTTATTAATTTCTTCCCTGCTTATAAACAGTGATCAAAATTTTATTCAAAAAAGAGGCTGATAGCTCCCTGGAGATTGCATATGGGGGAATAAAAGTTCCTATTAAGCAACATTTTCTCGAATGTTTAAGGATTTGAAAATAGCGTGAGAGTTACCATGGGTACAATATTCACAAAAGGAGTTTGATAGCTCTCTGGAGATTACATGCAGAGAAATAAACACTCTTATTAAGTAACGTTTTTTTGAATGTTTAAGGAATTTTGAGGACAGAATTAGAGCTACCAGGGGTACAATATTTGATATGAATTCCAATGGATTTTAAATGGAACCTATTAATCATGAAAATGTCTTTAAAGATTATTTAGGATTTCTGGTTTCAACTGCGACATGTAAAGAGCTTAGAAGTCATCACTTCTGTCCTTACAAGAATAAAACTGAACAAACCAAAATCAATGACTTCACTTGAACCCATCAGAAAAGTGAGGTGGTGGGGCAAACTGACACGCCTAAATCTGGAGAGTCACAAGAACAGAGGGGATCACAGCAGAGATCAGCTTATCTGGACCAAAACCAAATGGAGCCATAAACTTGTAGAGAGATTTAACTGGTAATTTGGTGACTGTGAACTAGTGTGAGAGTGAGAAATGCCTCCGCCTGCAGACAGGGAGACAGCAACATATTCATAGTTTTAAATTCCAAGAACCCCAATAGGTTCCCATACGGAAGAATAAATAAAATGCCCCGTGTCTTTCTGACAAGAGAGTAGAAAAGCAACCCTTTTGAAATAGTGTCAGAGAATTCTCTATAACATATGTAAGCTTACTCTCCAGAGAAACAGACTTTATGAGGGACGTATCCCACCCAAGGGATGGGCACTTTCCTGACTTCAACACCTTCTAGCCTTCCTGTCTTACCTAAAGGAGAGTGACCAGGGATTGGGGGAAGGGAATAAACTAAGAAACACTTGTGAAGGTCATAGACCAGAATACAGGCCCACTAAAACAATGAGATTTAATCACAGAATCATAGAATGGTTCCTTTCCCCCATATCATACCACTGCTTCAATAAATAACAGTGGATTATAGCTGAAAGAGCTGCAAAAGAAACACACTTTCTTTAAGGAGTAGTGAAAAAGGGAAGCCCCAGTGTTAAGAGGGGAGACAAAAATAAAGATCTTAGAGAAATTTGAAGCCTCTGGCACCTAGAGCTACAGAAAACACTAAACACAGCCAAATTTCCAGCCACATCAACATAAAATCTCACACTAAAGGCCTCTTGACCGTACTTATTACTCCATGGGTCGTGACAGAATTTTCCAAAATTAGTGGCAGACACCAAACCAAAGATCCAAAAAGCTCAGAGAACACCAAGCAGGATAAACACCAGAAAATACATAAACCTAGGCATATCATATTCAAACTGCCAAAAACCAAGAGAAAATCTTGAAGAAGCCAGAGGGGATAAAAATATCATGTAAAGAGCAGAACAGGGATAGGAATTACATTCTTACAACCTTCTTGTCAGAAAGCATACAAGCAAGAAGAGAATAGAGTGAAATATGTTCTGTTAAAAGAAAAAAACAACCTAGAATTCTATATCCAATGAAATTATCCTTCAAAGTAAGAGAATAAAGACTCTCAGACAAACAAAAACTGAGGAATTTCATTGTAGTAGACGTTTCCTGCAAGAAATGTTAAAGGAATTTCTTCAGAGAGAAGGGAATGATACAGATCAGACAATCAGATCTATGTAAACAAAGAATGACAGAGGAGGAACAAATGATGATAAAATAAAATCTTTTATTTTTCATATTCTTAATCCATCTAAGAGATAACTGTTCAAAGTAATAATAGTAACAATGTATTGGATGATTATAGCATGTAGATAGGTGAAATGAATTACAGAAATGTTCTAAGACACAGGAAGTGGGAATTGGAAATACTTTGTTATAAGGTATCTGCAATATAGTGTTATTTGAAAGTCAGCTTAGATTACTTGTAAATGTATATTAGGGAAAACATTAAAAAATTTTAAGAAGTAAAGCATAATTGATATGCTAAGAGAAGAGAGAAAATGAAATAATATAAAATGTTCAACTAAAGCCAGAGGGGGCATAAACATAGCAGAAAGAAAAAAAAGAATCAGAAGATAACTTCAATGAATAGAAAATCGTTATAAACATGGTATATATTAACTCAACAATATCACTAACTACTTTAAATAGAATAGCCTAAACACATCGATTAAAAGTAGACATCATCAGAGTAGATAAAAAAATATAAGACAACTGTACGTTTTCTACCAATTTAAGAAACCTGTTTTAAATATAAATACACAGCTAGGCTAAAGGAATGGAGAAAGACATACCATACTAACTACAATCAAAGGAAAACTGGAGTAGTAATATTAATTTCAATAAAAGCAGACATCAGAATAAGGAAAATGATCAGAGATAAAAAGAAATATTACATAATGACAAAGTGGTGAATTCTTGAGAGACATAATAATCCTTAACATAAATGCACCTGACAACAGAATATCAAAATATACAAGGCAAAAACTGATAGAACTGCAAAGAGAAACAGACAAATCCAGTATTAAGTTGAAAACATCAATACCCTTCTTTCAGTAACTGGTAAATCCAGGAGGCAGAAAATCAGGACAGATATGGCGGACCTGAACTGTACTATCCAAAGAAGATAGTCTGAGAAAGTGATCTAGTTAACAGGTCAAGGATTATGGAGTGGAGTGGGACTTCCAGAAAAGTGGCTTGAGTAGCTCATAGGGAAATCTCTCCTGGAGAAATGTCCATTAAGCTAGCCAAAACCAGCAAGCTGATATTCAAAGACTGGAGATTGATCAAATGGCTTACAAAATTTGAGAAACATTTATTCAACAAAATCAACAAAAATTTGGTAACAACAGTGAGAGACAACAGTCCTTGAGGTATAGATTGCATCTATCACGCAATACTTTTTCCTTGAGGCAGCACCCCTTATTCCACTTGTTGACACGAATAATCCATAATAAATCTATAAATCAAAATTGGAGTGAGTTTATTATGAGCCAGGTGTGAGGACTATAGCCCAGGGAGGCTTACTTTCCCAAGGAAGGGAGGGCACCAAAGAAGTGAGATGTACAGAGAGGTTATATACCGTCTTGGAACAAAGAGCATACATTATATATGACAGGGATATCTCTTTTACTACTGTCACGAGATGCTTATCTGACACAGCATGTTGGCCATCAGCAGGTGAGTGGTCATGAGCTGAGCACAGCATGTTGGTAATTAATTCTCAGTTTTCAGGAAGAGATGCTTATCCTTAAAGAAATGCTTATATGGGAGAAGTTACATCCCTATCTTTAAGGGCATCATTCTTGTCTTTGAGACATAGCAAATGTTTAAAGCAGATGTACAATGCATGCTCAACAGGCCACATCAGGCCCTTTTGGAAAAACAAGGTCAAGCCCAATTTGTTTTTAAAAGAATGGCTTCCACATATACTCCAATATATCCTATTGCTTTTCATTTATTTATAATTTTCCTCCTTTTATCACTAATCTTTCAATAGAAAGCATTGACCATCAAAACATTGTCCCTTGGTGCCAGGGTGGTTGCTGCCTGCCCTGGGTCCATCATGTACCTCAGTGCTAGACTTTTATCTCATTTATTTGGCCAGTTATCCAACTGGGGGCAAATAGTTTGAAAAGCACGGAGGTATATATTAATAGAGGAAGCATTTATTAGGTTATATAATTATTCAATTAATTTTATGTTGTTGCACATTGTACATGTGCTTTTATGTGACTCCTCATGCTCACAATAATTACAGTTATAGAATTACAAGAAGTAATAGAAATAGAAATTCCAATCTGTATCAAAAAAGAGAAACAATACCAGAAGAGGGACAACAAAACAAATCAAGACGAGTGTAGGATTGCTTAAGACATTCACCTACTTTTTCATGTGCTTTACCAAGATGACACATTGGAAGATTCATCAAATATAAAAACACGGCGTTCAATTTGAATGATTGCACATGTACCACCTTGGGATACAGTTAAAATATCTAAGGCTATTCTATTTTGAAGGATAGCCTTTCTCATTAAAGACATTTCAGTATCTAATAAGGCTTCTCCTGCTTGACTATCTTTAAGGACGTATTGAGTAAATTCAGTTAGAGCTTCTATATGTGATATGACAATCTTCTGGCCCTGAGCAAGGAACAAATATAGTGTCTAGGTGGCCATACCAGTGGAATACTGAACAAGCCCATCTGGCCTTTAAGAGAGCAAGATTGGCAAAAGATGTTAGCTCAGGGTGAATCCTTTCCTGCATCAAAGAGAAGCTCAAGGTGCAGAGTTTTAGCCATCTAGGCAGTAGCCAAGGCCAGAGACTTTTTCCCACATAACCACTGAGTTCAATTAGGAGACACCCAATAAATGCCTGGCCTTCGAGACCAGTGTTTTCCAAATTAATCACTTTCTTTAAGTACGACGGTATCCTGAAAACCTTAAATGAAACAATTATAAAAATAGGTATATGGTTTAAGCATTATAAAGGTTTAAATGAGGAAATGTGAGGTTGGGAATATAGGCCTGGTCCAGAGTCTTGGGACAGCTGTCTACAACAGATGCCATCTTCTTCTCATCCTGGTTTGGAGATATTTTCATTGGTCAGGTGAAGCCAGGTATCAGAAATAGGAACTGAAACCCACACAGGTGGAGAAACCTATTGATTCTGCAGTGCATGAGTTGGTTAAAAGTATCTGGTATGGTCCTTTCCAACAGGGCTGCAAAGAGTCTTTCATCTGCTGTCTTGTTCAATAAACAAAATCTCCACGTTGTAGTTTATGATCCTAAATGTCTCGGCTCTTAGGATCTCACTGTGAAAAGAATCAGCAACCACTTCTTACTTCTTTTAAGTGTTGAGATCTTCACAGTAATGTAAGATATATCCTTTAAGCAAAGTCGGTTCATACATTCCTTTATCTAAGTGCATAAGCCATCCAGTTATTATCTCGAGACGGGACAACTGATGTTTACCAAAGGGTGTAGATCTAAGATTGAGGAACACTAGCAGAAGAGCTTTTGACCATGAGAGATTAAATACTTCTGAAAGCTTTGCCAACTGAGTTTTGATTGTGCCATTAATTAAAAGGTTGCAATATTGGCCAAGTGTCACAAATAGATTTAATTATTTGTCTGGTGTAATGGATTCCCGAGTCACTGTGTAAGTTGGTAGGAATTCCTCAAACAGGAATTATCCTTTCCCATAATAATTTACCTAAAGCTCTTGCTCTTCTGCAAGAAAAAGGCTCAACCCAATGTGAGAACATACATATCATTACAAGATATACTTATATCCTTGACATGCTGGCGTTTGAACAAAGTCCAATTGCCATACCTCAAAGGGTCCCTTAAGACGGAAAAGTTGCCTTGTGATCCATGAAATAGTTTCCCTGGATTATACTTTGGGCATATAGCACAACGAGAATAGGCTTTATGAGCCCCTGTGGGAGAAAGTTTCCAAAAGTATTTTCCCCCAAAATCATCTTTTCAGGTGCCCAATGGGTTAATTGGTGTATAGGCTGGAGCAGTGGCAATTGTGCTCCAATACACACATTGCCGATTTATTTTTATCAGGCCCAAACCATATCTGGCTGGTGGAGTCAAAACTTCTCCCTTTTTGTTTCCAGCTTTGTTTCTCTCCATTCATGGCAATTTCTTGGGCCTGTAGACAGAAATCTTTTGCTGGGTTAGCATAGTTAATAGAAAGTAGCAGGCCTTCTTGAGGCCGGACAGTATATCCAGCTTGATGATGTCCTTGCTTACCATTTAAGTAAGACACATCTGTAAACCAAACTGGCTAACAGAGTGCAGTTATGATCATTTTCCTCTTGCAGTATGGGAAGCAAGGTAGCAGGGTTAAGATCATGAATAACGTTTACCTAGGCAATCTACCCTAGACAGCTTATCATCATCTGCTTGACAAGGCTTCCCATGCAATTTAGCACAGCAAACAACCTAATTAGTTTTGTATCTCCTTCTTTATAGGAGGAGAACAAATTTCTTTGAGAAGCCCCAGGGTCCCTCTGAAAATTCTCAAAGGAAAAAGTCAAAACAAAGACTTTATTTAGGATATGAGTTTTGGGGGAAGCTTCTCAAAAATATCGAAAGGTCTTAAAATACTTGGTGAAACAAGAGCAAGCGGTTGCTGATCTTGTCACTGTGAAACAAGGGTCGCTGTGAAACCATGCTTAGTTATCCATTTAGCCGAAGTGAGACTCACTCAGCAGTAGAGAAAAACTTTTATAACCTCTTTATCAAAAGCAAACTAAAAGTCAGGGAAAATTATCCTTTTAAGAAAGAGAAAACAGAATTCTAATTTTTCTACCAGCTGATTTTTGATAGTAAAACTTAATTAAAGGGTTAAGTTAATTAAAGGGTTAGTTAAAGGGTTAATTAAACCGCTGGTGGTGCAGCGGTTAAGTTCGCATGCTCCACTTTGGCAGCCTGGGGTTCACTGGTTTGGATCCTGGGTGCAGACCGCCACACAGCTTGTCAAGCCATGCTGTGGCAGGTGTGCTGTGTATAAAGTGGAGGAAGAGGGGCATGGATGTTAGCTCAGGGCCAGTCTTCCTCAGCAAAAAGAGGAGGATTTGCAGCAGATGTTAGATTAGGGCTAATCTTCCTCAAAAAAACCCAACTTAATTAAATTCATTTTAATCTTAGCAAACTTGACCATACACAAAACTCTTTCCTTAGTTTTTTTTTTTTTTTTCACAAACCTTCCATAACTTTCTTTTGACATTAAGAATATTTCCCATGCCTTCTTTCCTTCTTAGTACTTTAGGACAAATTTATCTTTCTTAACAAAACAAATAAAAAATCTTCATTCCTTAAGCCTTGTTTACTAAAACATACATCTTACTTTCCTTGAATACAAAGATGTTTTCCTTATTAATTTTTAGTATATTTAATCACATTTACTAATTAGAATTTTTAACCCTTACAGACCTCAGGGAAAACTAAAAAGTAAGCAATTATGAACTATTTTTTATATTAGTATTTTGTGGCTTGGCAAATTTGTAAATATTTTTTATAATTCTGGAAACATGGTACTTCATAGTATGTTTTTTGAATAAGATGAAGACATGTTTTTGAATAAAGACAATTTTTAGTTTCCCTGTAATACGAAGCCAAAAGTACATAAACCTACATTTAGTATTTAATATCTAACATTATATCTTATGTGTGAATGACCTAGAGATTCAAAAATTTTTTCTCATTTACCTCAATTAATAAAACTGTAAAGTTTCAAGTTACCAAAAGGTTTTGAAAATAAGTATGCACACCATAACACATAATTATTGCTAAAAGTTCACCCAACACACTTATCTTTTTCACATCTATTTAGTTTACTTGTTTCCATACTGATAACTATGAAAACATGTTTATTTTAATCAAACAAACAATCTGAAATAAGCTTTTATTTACCACAGATTAATTTATATCATGTTCCCTTGCAAGACATTGGGGTCAGTCTCCACTACATTTATATAAGTGCTTACTTTAAGCCAGTTAAATAGAGCTCTTTAGAAATTATACCATCAGGGGCGAGCCCAGTGGCACAGTGATTAGGTTTGTGCACTCTACTTTGGCAGCCTGGGTTCACTGGGTTTGGATCCTGCCCATGGACCAACACACACCGCTCATCAAGCCATGCTGTAGCAGTGTCCCACATACTAAATAGAGGAAGATTGGCATAGATGTTAGCTCAACAAAAATCTTCCTCAAGCAAAAAGAGGAAGCTTGGCAACAGATGTTAGCTTAGAGCCAATCTTCCTCACCAAAAAAAATAAAAGAAAAAAAATCATACCATCTAGAGATAAAAATATCATACACATAAACCTACATACACAGAGACTCCTCAGCTAATGTTTTAAGGCTATTGCCATGAATCAAGTACAGTAATATAAGGTTCATTAGTTATGAAAGAATAATTGAATCCAAATTTTGTTTTAAGCTTTTTCTACTAATATTTACTAATATATGTGGAGAAGACATTCAAGATGCTAGATTTTGGGCAAGGGTGCTCTTATGGCAGTTTTTCTTTTCTCTTAGGTATTAGTGATGGGCTAGATAACAGTTCTCAGAGAGGCAAGGTGATAAGTCTTTTTGAGATAAAGGAAATTAATTTTCTATTAGCTTTTTGCAACAAAATTTGTAACAAGGTTATTTTGAAATTTTGAAGTCTTTGCTTTTAAGTGCACTTCTTAAATGATCTTGTCTAATTGGAATGTCCCTTCTAATGGCAAATGTAATTCTCCTGAGGCTGGGAGCAGTTTGGTAGGACCATTAGCCATGAATGGAGGGCAACTCACATTTCTGTCTGACCATCTCTGACAACAAAATGGGATGTAGCCACATTTTTATCTGACTGTATCTTGGGACCCCAATCTGATGATTATTAAGCCAAGCCCTCAGGACATGAAATAAGCTTGGTAAGTTTTGTTCTTTTCTCTCTCTTTCTTAATTTTTTTTTTTTTTTTTTTTTTTTGCTGTTCTTTGTAAATATTTACAGCTTCCAGAACCTTTAGTCTGAACAAATTGCGCCTGATGGGGACAAGCTCAACTCTTTACAAATTTCTCTATTACCTGGCTCCTAAAAAGAAGCCCTAAAGTGGCCACTGTAATTTTAAATTATCCCAGCTTGTCTTGCCAGTTGTTTACAGCTATCCCCATTTTGTTAAGCACTTGCAAGTTACAGCATGAAGCTAGCTGGAGTTCCAAGGGGAGGCTGTCCATTCAGGGAACTAGTTAGCATTTAGAAGCTCTATTTCCCATTTTTCTTTTAGTTTTGTTTTATTATAAACTCTGAACAATTTCTAGGGACAGTGTAGTGGCTCATAAATGTGATGTTTGTGAGTGTAACTCCTTAAAGAAAGGTCTTAAACACTGTCTTACGTGTCTCAGTTTCTCCCACCAGCAATCTAAAACTACCTTGGGGGCTCGGAGCGTGTGCATGACCAACCCTTATATGCGCATTCCTAGACAAGCCTTTAGTTAATTAACATGAATGACAGTGGAGTCCCCTATGGGGCCTCTGTGCATCTTGAGGCTCAACCTCAGACACTCCCACTAGGTCCTCAGTCACCTGAGAATGCCTTATGGCTGAGAGGAGCTGATGTCCTTTCTCTTTGGAGCTGAGTAAGTTCAGATTCTCACTTCTCTATCAAGCAGTTTGTTCAGACTTTATAAACAAAATTCTTTCTAATTTAAAGCCAAATTAAAAAGGTGAGCCTGCCCTATTCAATGCAAAGTTCCCCCTAGGCTCCCCTGGCCTAGGAAATTCCCCTAAGTTCCTTTTTCCTAGGAATTCCTCTGAGGCTCCTCTTTCCTAGGGTATGTACTGATACCCCCTTAAGACACCTAATCTTAAGGCTTGAAACAGCTCATATAAACTCTTGGCCATTGACTTAAAATACAGAGGTCCAGGCTTCAGGAGAACTCACCAGGGTCACCTGAGGAGTGCAATAATCCGGCAGGCTCAATGGGACCCTACTGGTACTGAACACCAGTTCAGTGTAGATTCCAGGAAGTCTCTGGTGAATTTCTCTGAAATCCTGCCATAACTATTTGAGTCAAATAATCCATAATCGATCTATAAATCAAAATTGTGGTGAGTTTATTATGATTCAAGTTTGAGGACTACATCCTGGGGCCTCCCTTCCCTAAGGAACAAAGGGACCAAAGAAGTGGGGCATACAGATTGGTTATATACTGTCTTGGAACAAAGAACATACATCACATATGATAGGAGTATTAGTTTTACTACTGTCATGAGATGCTTAACTGTCATAGGAGGCTGGTGGTCAGCAGGTGAGGGGTCACAAGGTGAGTACAGCAGGTTGGTAATTAATCCATAGTTTCTGGGAAGAGATGCTTATCCTTAAAGAAATGCCAATATGGGGAGAAGTTATATCCTCATCTTTAAGGGCATCATTCTTATCTTTGGGACATAGTAAACACTTAAAGCAGAAGCACAATGCATGCTTAACAGGCCACGTAAGACCCTTTGGGAAAAACAAGGTCAGGCCTAATTAGTTTTAAACCAAATGGCTCCCTCATATACTCCAATATATCTTATTGCTTTTCATTTATTTATGACACTCCATCTCCCATTACACAGGGAGGATCCTGGCCAGGAAGCTGTTGAAGAGTATAGTTCTCCATTCATACTACATTACAGAAGAGCTACTCCAATGGTCTTAGAAGCTGAGTAACCAGCTTCACCAACCTCCTAGAGTGAAAAGACTTATTCTAGTAGATTCAGCAGTCATTGAAATCAGCACATTCTATCTTCCCAATCTGAGCTGGAGAAGATTCACTCTGGAAGCAGCAGCTGGACAGCAACACCAGTTCCCAACCACCCCCAACACACAGCTCCTGCTTTGTGAGGAGGATCCAAGCAGGAGATGTTAGTAAAGAGCAAGTTCCCCATATCTTACCATGCAAAATTTCTGGCTCATAGTCCAGAGGCTCTGCCTAAAGGAAGATCAGAGCAGCTTCTAAGACTTTCAACACTCTATCGACCCATGCCAAGGGGACGGACTTCAGCAGGATCAGGATGTGCACAGTTTATGTCCCAGGGCATTGTCTAAAACAATAATCAAATAGAGCTAGCAGTGAGTGGAGGCTAACACTGGGGTGTGATCCTCACAGAAGCAGGACATTCAGAAGTTTAGCAGGTAGATCAAGGAAAGAGACAGTCAAAGAGCCAGGCTAAAACCACAGTCATTTCCAGTGCTCAGGAGATCTGTGTGCATGCTTGAAGCTAGGATCTCTAAGAGACACCAGAGGCTGCACACTGTGGGGGAATAGACTTCACCGAACAAGTGCAACTAAGTCACTAAACAAACAAACGAACAAGAACACTGAAACCGCCCAGGGGGAGATCAATACCCAGAGATGCTACAAGATATTATATAAAATGTCTGGTTTTCAAAAAACAACTTTGAGACGTGCAAAAAAACAGGAAAGTGACCCATCTGCAGGGGACAAAAGCAGCCAGTAGAAACTGTCTTTGAGGGCGAAGACTTAGCAGACAATGATTTCCATGCAGCTATTCTAAGTATGTTCATAGATCTAAGGGAAAATGTGTGTAAAGAAGTAAAGAAAAGCACAATAATAATGTCTCAGCACATAGAGGATAGCAAAAAAGACATTTAAATTACTTTTAAAAATGGAAATTATGGAGTAGGAAAGCATGGCCTGAATGAAAACTTCACTAGAGATTTAACAGCAGATTTGAGCTGGCAGAAGAAAGAATCAGCTAACTTAAAGCAGATCAATAAAGATTATGCAATTTGAAAACAGAAAGAATGAAGGAAAGAACAGAGCCTTAGAGAAATGTGGGAGATCATTAAGTGCAGCAAAACACACATAATGGAAGTACCAGAATGAGAGAACAGGGGAAGAAGCAGAAAAAAACTTTGAAGAAATAGTGACTGAAAACTTCCCAAATTTGGTGAATAACATTATCAAAATTAATTTCAAGGAAAATTAATTTTAAGAAAAAGAGAAGACAACCCACAAAATGTGAGGAAATACTACAAATCATATATCCAGTAAGGAATTTATATTTGGAATATATAAAGAACTCTGGTAACTCAATATGAAAATTATAATTAACTCAACTGAAATGTAGAAAAGGGATATTTCTCCAGAAGATACACAAATGGCCAATAGCACATGAAATGGAGCTAAACATCATTAGTTATTAAAGAGATGGAAAGCAAAATACAATGAGATACCACTCACACCCATTAAAGTGACTAAAATTTAAAAGGCAGATAATAAAAAGTTCTGGTGAGAATGTGGAGAAATTGGAACGCTCATACACTGCTGGTGGGAATATCAAATGGCGAAGTCAATTTGGAAAACAGTTTGAGATTTCCTCAAAATGTTAAATATTTCATATGACCTAACAATTCCACTCTTAGATATATGCTCAAAAGAAATGAAAAGATATATCCACACAAAAACTCATACACGAATGTTCATAACAGTATTATTCATAATAGCCAAAAGAAGAAGCAACTCAAACATCCAAAAAGTGGCAAACAGTTAAATAAAATGGAACATATAAACACAATGGAACACTATTTGGCCATAAAAAGGAAAGTAGCAATGATACATATGACAACATGGTTGAACCTTGAAAACATTATACTAAGTGAAAGAACTCCATCACGAAGAACGCATATTATATGATTCCACTTATTCTAAATGTCCAGAATAGGCCAATCTATAGAGACAGTAACGATGCTAGTGTTTACCTGGGACTGAGTGTGTGGAGAGGAATAGGGAGTGAATTCTAATGGATGTAGATTTTCCTTGTAGGGTGATGAAAATATTCTGAAATTTCATTATGGTAAGCTTGCACACCTATGTGAATATACCTAAAATCACTGATTCATATACTTTAAATGAGTGAACAGTGTGGTGTAGGAATTATATATAAATAAAGCTATGACGAAATTAAAAAGAAGAAAGAAAACAGAATTATGGAGCCAGTTAGGCAGACGAAAGCACCTGGTGGAGGTCTGGAGAAACTCCTGAGGTGTCACTCAAGTGACTCTGGGGACTTCAGTTCTGGGTGTGCTGGGATTAGAAACTGGAGTGACAGAGTGGATATACGCTACCTGAGGCCCTTCCTCAAGCAGAATCTTTCTCTACTCATCAGCCCTACTTCTGGTTTCCTCAAAATTAGCCTGATTCCTACTCTTATATCTGAGCCTCTCTTTCTCCAGAATAACAGGATTTCTCTCCACCTAAAGTACGGTCCCCGTCATTTCAGCACAGAGTTATTTAGTTTTCTTGTCACCATTACTATCCTTGAGCTCTACCAATCAGAGCTGCATTGCTGGAGTATTGCTTCAATATTAGAATATTATTTCAAAGCATCGTGGTTGATTACCCAGGTTGCCATTCTCCTTTAAGCAAAACTTGTAGTAACATCAGTGAAACATCTCAGGAAATAGCATGCCGATCTTGGTATGGTCTGGGTTTGCCAAAGATAAATATGACCTCTTCCTCCAAGGGAAATCCTTGAATTGATTTAGAGCTGTACAGCACATTCACATAATCTCCTGAACCGCTAAGGGACAGACAAACCACTTCAGTACATAATTGGGCAGTATAACTGAGTATTCCTATTCACATTTATTTTATACTGATAATCTTACATAATATTCAATGAACAAAGAATCTTGAAACATTGTTTGATGCCTTATTGGTGTTCCATCTATGAGGAAATAAAACAAGAAGATATTAAAGTTAAATTTTTTCCCAAACACTAATAGATAACAGGGAAGCAAAAAGTTTCCTTTAAGAAGCCAAATATCATCTTCAAACGTATGAGGGAATATCTATCATGTGGGCATTGAATACTGCTACTGCAGCGCATAGAGCTATTATTATGCTAATCAAATGTCACCAAATACAGTTTCATGCTGACCATTTTCTTTGACCATCCAGCACCACTTATCTTCTTTCCTTTCATGAAAGACCTTATCACAAACATTGGCATTAGTTAGACCATTTATAATTACCCATACCACTGTCCATGGTTTGGCTCAAAGGTAGGTACATAATGCAGGTGAGCCAATGACTTTCTCTAGGATCTTTCTGCTGAAATATTAAGTAGTTGTGAAAGAATCTTTCCTTCCTCCATCATCATGGGTATATAAAATGTGATCCCAGAGCTGACAAAAGTCATATCCTCATTATGTGAGGAAGCCTGAAAGAATTAAACAAGCACACAGGGAGAAACTGCTTTTGTTACACTCTGAGTTTCTAAGATTCCAGGAGCTAACTCAATCCTGCAACTTTTCCACTTGGCCTTTAAATTACTGTAGTATATATATATGTATGTATGTATGTATCTATCTTTTGAGTTGGAGTTCAGTCATGTACAAGTGAAAGAGTACTTAGATTCACGGGGCTAGATATAAATGATTAGCCGTAAGAACTACAGAGTTCCCTACTTGAACTAACAGTGTGTAAAGTATGTTGAGGGAAGTGGTAAATAATCCCAAAGAGCTGATCTTACTCCCAACGAACTCTCCTCCTTGTTAGGAACATAAGAAGAACACGTACGTCACAAAGGATAATATATTTTAGAACATACCAAAGAGCCTTTCTTTAAGGAAATAGAGACTGCTCAGGATGAGAAAGCACTAATGAGACTGCCATCTCAATAAATATTTTGGCAGTGCAAGTTTGAAGACATTCACAGTAGTCCACCATATTGATGGATGTACCAAAGTTTGGTAAGTCAATTCCTCATTCAGGATATTTTGGTTGCTTTCCTTCTATTAGCGGGTTTCTCAACTTCAGCACTATTGACATTTTGGGATGGATAATTCCACGTTGTGGGGGGCTGCCCTGTGCATTGTAAGAGGCTTAACAATATTACTGGCCTCTACCCTCCCCCCCCCAGTTGTGACAAAAATGTCTCCAGAAATTGCTCAATGTCTTTTAGAGGACAAAGTCACCCCTGATTGAGAACCACTGCTCTATTCAAAATACATTTTCATTGTTTTCCTGATTATAAAAGTAATGGATATTTATTGAAAAAAATAATAAAAATACAGAAAAATAAAAGAAAGTAAAAATCATCATTTTATTTTAGTCAAAGTCACTTAAAGCATTTAGTTACATTTCTGTACATTTTACTTTTGTCTGATATTAAATTTAAATCATATATCATTTGGCATCTCACAATTTTCACTCAATATTCCATATGAGCATTTCTTCATTAATTATTTTTTTAAATGTGGTTTTGAATAGCTATGCAGTGTCCAATTGCATGGTATAGTTCTTTGTTTTTTTCAGTTTAGGAGAATTCTCCTGAGCCCAAGTCAAACTTCAGGGGATGGTAGAAAGAGTTCTTTGTCTAATTAGAAAGTAATTCTAAATAAAGTACTTTTGACCATTCTGTTTAGTAAAGAACACATGGAGTCAACCAATTGGTCCTGTAGTAATTCAATGCACACTTAGTCTTTCAGTTTTCTGAGTTTGGTACTACTCAGTTAGGTAACTTTCATTTAGAAATGTTTCAAATCCAAGGACACCTAAAATTTTATTTAATTAATGGAAGAATCTATACTAGTTTAAAAATAATTATGGTATAACTTTTACATATTTATGACACTGTGCTAAGCACTGGATTTACAGATTTATCAGACAATTTAACCCCACTCTTATGGTTCTTAAAAGGAATAAGATATACATAGAGGCATCTACAATGTATAATATAATGTGAGCAAGAATCAAGAAAGATATGCAAAATGCAATGGGAATGCAGGAGGAAAGTGCTCAGAGGGAGAGACCAGGATGGGCCTGCATGAGGAAGAAAGATTTATGGTACACTGTAAAGAAAGAACAGAATTCTGACCTGCCAGGCAAGATAAGGAAAGGGAGGGCATTCCTGGCAGAAGAAATGACTTGCACGTGCAAGGAAGACATTAAGTGGTAAGATTGCAGGGCAGCGAAAAGGCATAACAGTCTAGATGAAGGTATCTGGGGTGAAGAAGGAAGGAATAGAAAAGCAGAAGGAGAAAAAGCAAAGGAAAGGAGCAGAAGTTAATGAGGACCTATTCTTTTCAGGTGCTGTGCTCCATATTTCCATACATCATTGTAGTATTCACATCTCCACGTTTAAAATGAGAACACCAAGGCGTGCAGTCACCCAGCGATTAAATGCAGAAATGATTACACAGCTAATAAATGGCAGAGATGAAATTGTCTTTAAATTACGTTATGCTACCTTTCAAATGTTGTATATGCAATTACTTACATTGTTACATTGGTACCCACATTAATCCAAATAAACCTAGAAATCCTCTTTCTCAAGCGTTTCCTCTTCAGCTAAATCCATCAATGCTCCCAGAGTTGACAGCTATGCAGTTGCCCCTGCCATGATGCAGTGCATTTATGTATACACACTCTGCCTACTTTCTTCAAACTACGATATGTTAAGTTTCTTGAGAGTCATCATCTCCATAACTTTAATGCCTGTAACAGAATAAGTGTCCCCAAATATTCACTGATTAGATAGAAGAGAAGCCAAGCAGGGGTACTGAGACCAGCATTTCCACCTTCCCCCAAAGTGTTGTCAATCTGCCTCTTTCAAAGTAATTATAAAAACTGAGGAAATGCGTTTATCCAGTTCTTGACTCCATGCATGTGCCTGGAGGACCTGGCTTGTTACAGATCCTCAAATACAAAGAGAGCCTACTGATAGCATGTTGCTTGCAAGGAGTGAGGGTATTAGGTTTGCTCTAAATAGTGGGCTTAAAATTGGATTGATTTTTGTATTAATAGAGAAATTTCCAGGTATTTGTTTTAATAACGAACAGTACTTGAAATGACTGCTATTAGCAGTAAGTTTACAGCTGCTTAGAGGCATGCCTTGCTGATGAGAGCTATTCTGGTCAGTGTGGAAGTTTCAAGAAGAGCATCATAACATGCAGTTTGCTCAGTTCTGTAAATAGACCTTGTTTACTTTACTTTCAACAGCCCCTAGATTACTCAAGTGCATAATATGCTAGTATATTAGGTGAAAAACAATCTCGCTCAAGTGCGCTCCCACCAAAGTGCTCTCTGCTCTTAAACTTTTATTAAGAACAGAGGTGAAACAGTCCTCCTTGGAGGAGGAATTAGAGCGCCTGCAGATGATCACTGAAGTGACTGAGGATGAGACAATGAGAGAGAGCCATGTTCTCAAGGAAGCCCTGGCTGACGTGCCCACAGCGCGCTGACCTTGCCCTTACTGTTCCCAGAGGCACTGCAGGTCACTACACGTAAACAGACCAAAGAACAGCTAAACATCCTGGAGTGAGTGCTGCAGTGTGTGAAGGTACAATAACCACTCTTGGGATGGTGTCTGAAAGTGGGTTTTCTTGTGAGCACGGAAAGCAGCCTCAGAGCCAGAGAGCCAAGTTTAGCATTCCACGGTGAGAAAGCCACATCATGGCCAGTTTCTTTGGGGCTGAGAATGGTGCAGACAGACAGTGAGCAAGGAATGACAAGGGCGAGCATGTTGGGGAAGAGCCTAAACTGGACAAGCTACTTAGGGAGGAGCCAGACCTAGGAAGGTGAGAGGAAAGAGACACGTTTATAACCAAAATTCATAGCCATGGCATTGACCTAAACAAAGAAAGGACATTTCAATGGAGAGACTGTTTTCACTCTAATGGTTCATTACTAGGACTGATCTGACTGAATCAGTCAATTGTTTGAGCTTTGAGAAGACATGAAGATATGTTCAAGTTTCTCATCAAAATATACAAATGAAAACTTAAAGTGGACAAACAATGAGAATGTTCACTTTTATATGTCATATTCACACTCAAATATATTTTACATATCATAGTCAAAAACAGCATAAGTGCTAAAAGTCGAGTCCTTCTAAGTACGTGCCATCAGCTCAGCCCAAAAGCAATGGCGTGGGTGGCTGGGCCATACAGACGAAGGAGCACAAAACTTGAACAGTCCTGAGCTTAAGATTTGACATTGTCAACTGGCCGCGTGATTTTCACCAAGTTATCAAGGCTCTCTGACTGCAGATTCCCATCTATATATTTGGGATAACAATATGGACTGTTGGTATTGTTTGTCTAAGTCCGTTGGGTATGGTATAACAAAATAACATAGACTAGGTGGCTTATAAACAACAGAAATTTATTTCTCACAGTGCTGGAGGCTAGAAGTCCAAGACCAAGTTGCCGTCAGACTCAGAGTCTGGTGAGAGCCCGCTTCCCACTTGATGGCTTTCTTCTTACTGTAACCCCACATGGCAGAAGGGACGAGGGAGTTCTCTGAGGTGTCTTTTATAAGGGCACTAATCCCATTCATGAGGGCTCTAATCATGACCTGTCACAAGGGAATAAAGGACGGTAGTAGGAATGGGGAATATTCTGTTACAGGATACTTACTCCTGTTCCTTATGACATTGCTGTCATGCATTTTATGTATCCGTATGCTAAAATCACCCAATACATTGTTACTCTTATTACTTTTAACAGTTATTGGATAAATTAAGAATAAGAAAAATAAAATATTTGACCTTCATTTATTCTTTCTCCAACATTCTTCCTTTCATTATATAATAAAAGTTTCTGGTCATATCATTTATTTTCCTTCTTGGAAAATTCTCGCCGTTATTATATCAAATATTTCTTCTGCTCCTTTCTCTCTTCTCATTCTGGTATTTCAATTATGTATATGTTACAACTTTTGAAATTGCCCCACATTTTGGATATTCTTTTCTGTTTTTCTTGTCATTGTTGTTTTCTGTTTGAATTGTATTTGGGGAAGTTTCTAAAGACAAATTTTCAAGCACACAGATTTTTACCTTGTTTTATCCAATCTACTGATGTGCGCATCAAAGGCACTCTTCATTTCTGTTGTAGTTTTTCATTTTTAACATTGTTTTTGATTCTTTCTTAGTATTTTCATCTCTTTGCTGATATTACCCATCAGTTCTCTCATGCTGTCTACTTTTTCTGTTAGAGTCCTTAACATATTACTCACAGCTGTTTTGAATCCCTGTCTGATAATTCTAAAATCTGTCTTAATCTCGTTCTCATCTTGTTTTGTCACTTCACATTGGGGGGATTGTTATTCCTTCATTTGGTTTGGTTTTGTTTACTGCCTTCTAGGTCACCTTATAATTTGTGTTGAAATCTGAACATGGACCTTATACACTGGTCAATAAGAACTTAAATGGTCTGTAGTGTAAGGTTCTATGCTAATATGGCTAGGAGTTGTGTTGTGTTTGATATTTGTTGGACCTGTGGGTACCATAGGCTTCAAGTGCTTCTAGTGTCCTCGTTTTGTCTCCCTTGTGACAGTGGGGCTCCTCTTTGTGCTGTTCCACAGACAGGGTCTATTTCTTGCAGCTCCTTTAGCTATAATCCACTGCTATTCACTGCTACTTGTTGTGAGGAGGGGAAACTTTCCATGATCTTATGATTAAATATCAGTCTTTCAGTGCCCTGTGTGCCTGCACTGCTACCTTCACAGGTGTTTATAGCTTTTTCACCCTTATGTGAAATGAAGGGTCTAGAGAGGGAGGGAGCCCAGGAAATGCCCCTTGCTTGGGTGGGATAAGGCTCTGTAAAGTATTTCCCCCTGGAGCAGGCGTCTGTCATGAAGAATGCTCTGGGCTTATTTCACAATGGTTACCTCTCCCCTCCCCATGCCAGAGCAAAGAAGAGATCTTCCTTAGCTCTTTACCTTGAGGACCTGCTGATGTTCTGGAGGTAAAACACACGAGGGTTCTCAGGGAATCCTACATTCTTGCTCTCAGGCAGTCCACACTCAGCCTCCACAATTCCTCAAAATTACCATTTACGTCTTCCTACCAGTTTAAGACCACAGTAGCTCCTGCTCCAGGTAACAGATGTCAGCTTTCACTTTCAGTGTTCACCTGACACTCCAGACTTGGGAGTAGCAATTAGTCCTATAACCTCAGTCCTCTAACGGGTCCAAGAAAAGTCATTGATTTTCAGTTTGTTCAGCTTTTTTCTTATTGTAAGGACAGGAATGATGACTCCAAGATCTTTACGGGTTGGAGCTGAAGCTGGAAGTGTTGAACTTTCATTCCTTATTTTTTTCAACAACTGTGAAGCATTTGGCAAAGTTGACTGCATTTCTCTTTGGAGATTCTCTTCTTCTGTCTTCTCTGTCAGCATTCACTACAACTTTCCTCCTCGCTCTCCACCAGCTAATTCTTGGTTGTTTTTCCCTTTAGTCCTAGATTCTTGGTTACTGTCACCTTATACATTCTCACTGAGCCTGGGTTTAACACCATGAATATGAAGCAAAGAATTCCCAATCTGTATCATCATCTCAGATACGATCCCCATAAACTTATTTTCAATTACATGTTGGTCTTCTTCTATTGGTGGTACCATAGAGTCTTTAGAAAAGAGATGTCAAAAACTGAACTCATAATTTTATTCCCATTTCTATTTGTCTTTCTTCATTTCCCATCTCAATGGATAGTACAACCATTTGTCTAACAACCAAAAGAGCAAACTTGAAGCCTAATCTCTCTCAAGTGATGTTAACTTAAATTCATTTATATCTTTCAATTATGACTTTTCTTCTCCATACCTACAGGCATAGACTTTGTTTAGTCATTTATCATTTTCCTTATTTCTCACCCAGACTATGACAATAGATCCTAAATAATCTCTCTTGGACAATCCATCTTTTATCCTTCCATAATACTACGAGACTTAGGGGTTTTTTTTGAGGAAGATTAGCCCTGAGCTAACATCTGCCCATCCTCCTCGTTTTTGCTGTGTAAGATTGGCCCTGAGCTAACATCTGTGCCCATCTTCCTCTACTTTATATGTAGGATGCCTGATACAGCACGGCTTGATAAGTGGTGCATAGGTCTGCACCTGGGATCCACTCTGGCGACCCCTGGGCCACGGAAGTAGAACGTGTGAACTTAACTACTGTGCCGCCTGGCTGGCCCAAGACTTAGGTTTTAAGCATGATAACCTGACTGTTACTCCTCTTCCCACAACCTTCCATGGCTTTGAAATCCTATAGCATAAAGTGATAACTCTTAAACACGGTCATCAAGGCTTTTAACTTTCCACTCTGGCCTAATTCCCTAGTCTCACCTCCTGTCAGTTTTCTAAATACATCATCTGCTCCAATCATTTTAAACTACTTGCAATTCACCCAATTGTAGCATACTTTTATGTGTTTTTGTTTTGTCTTTAATGCTTTTCCCTTGCTTTTTGCTGAGATAATTCTACCCGAACTTTCAAGGCCAAGTTCAAGTATCACCTCCTCTTTGGAAGTCTTCCTCTATCCCTTCCCCACATCATCCGGCCCCTCCCACATTAACCTAGTGAGCTTCTTCATGCTCTGTCCTTAGACTTAAAACACCCTGAAATAATATGATATCCTGAATTGGATCCTGAACAGAAAAAATGGGGGAAACTGGTAAAATCTGAATAAAGTCTGGAGTTTAGTTAATAGCGATGTGCATCTCTTAGTTTAGACAAATATATCTCAGAAATATAAGATAGTGCTATCAGGGGAATCTTATCCCTAAGACTCGGTGAGGGATATGTGGGAACTCTGTACTGTCTTTGTATAGCTATACATATTCAAAAATAAAATATGTATATTAAATATTCACAGGAGACAGAAAAGCTTTGCATTTACTTCTCTGATAGCAATTACTGTACTGTTTGAGTGATCTGAGGTACAATACGGATCACATTTCTGTGGTCTCAGTTTACTTTTCTATAAAATTAAGTTAATAATAGTCCTCATCTCCAATGCTGTTGTGAGAACTTAATCAGAGAAGCCATGTAGAGCTCTTAGCACAAGCTCTTGCACCCAGTAAGCACTTGCTTAGCATTAGCCATTGCTATTATTGATGAAGTAATTGGCTTTTCATGTCTGCCAGTCCCATTAGACCCTGAACTCCTTAAGTGCCTAGCATGATATCTGTCAAACAGAAAACACTCAGTAAACATTTGTGGAACAAACATTGAATGAAAGTATAAATTCTAATATTTTTCCTCGTCTCCTCCTAGATATGCTTCTCGTAATGTGATAGAAATAAAATCCCCCACTAGTTGGTTTACTTCAGTGCTCAGAATTCATGACTATATCACCATTGCTTGCATTCCTGCTGAACTCTTCTCCACCTCAGACCTTGAAAGAAACTGCATTTCATCTATCATCCTAGAATTCATGTCCTCTGTTTATTCCACTGCACAAAAGAAATCTGAACTGCAGAAGTACATTTTTTCAGCCAACATGTCTTTTGGAAGTCAAAACTCTCACTTTATTGAATTTCTAGCTTTACGTTCAACAAAAATTCTCAACTTGCCCCTTGATACAGATTTTTTCTTGATGTTGGACAGTCTTCAGAATTAAAGTGGCTACATTTTAGCTGTGAAGTGTATGGTTAATCTGGAGTCATAAAATTTGCAAAACAGAAAAAAAAATTTAACCACTCAAGACTAATTCAACAAAGTCATTGAATTTCAAGCTAAAAAATACTTAAATGATACACAATCTGAAACTTCAATTACTTACCTGAGGATGCACAAGCGATGATTGTTTTCAAAGCCCTTGTTCTTTTTTTGTTTCATTCTCCCACTCAAACCATGGGTGAACAAGCCTATGTTCTGTTTATTCTATTTCCTATTCGTTTTCAAAATACCAGTATAAACATCATTCCTCCTGGGAAAAGTCGTGATGTGCATCTGCATGCGTGCACACCCCCTCCCCCGACTACAAAATGCTCACATCACAAATCAGATGTGTGCTCCCGCTATGTGCTCCCATGGCACCTGGTCATCTTTCCTCAAGGCACTTATTACGTTCATTTTAATTTCATTTTTAATTGTTTGTATTACCTGCTAACTTTAAAATCCATGGTCAGATAATGTCTATCTGAGTCTTTGTTTTATTTCTAGTTCTAAGTACAGTAAGAATGCTTAATTCAACACTTGTTGAATTAATTAATTAATCAAAAGGAGTTTTTAAATTTTGATGAAACTGAATACCAGGCCCTACATAAGTGTTACTTTGGAGTTGAGTTAAAATTGATTTTATAAAAGAAGGTATCTGTATTTTTCTTTATATGTTACATGATCTGAAAGATACACATGCACAAATACGAACTAGAATTTGCTATTCCTTCCCTATTTCCAAACTTTCCTATGCCAATTCATCTTAGACACTTGGTCCAGAATGCAGAAAAGTGTGTGGCATCGACCTTTTCTTTCAGTTGAGGTAGTTCGACAAACTGGTAGGCTAGAAAGACGCTATCATTTGAAAAATTATGACAAAGATTGGTGACTTCTTTTTGTTATCCCCACTCAGGGAACCCAAATTTAGAAATAATTTATTTCCATAATATATTTTATTCCTAAGAATCATAGGAAACTGGAGAAGCTATTTCTTTAAATATCTTTAAATAAATTTAAAAAATCCTTCAAAATAGGAACATCTTCCAAAATATTCTCAATAAGCCAAACTATGTTAACATATAGTATTTTGCATTGGAAATATTGTGATTGAGACAGGTTTTTCATATGTGTGTGGGTGGGAGAAATGCTACTCTAAGGCTTTCATGCTGAGTGTGCTTTGGATGATCCCAAAATTTTCCAAAGCTTGCTATGATTTGTGGTTCTTCCTCTTCTTGACTGACTCACTATCCTCATTGGTCAAAATCTTTAACCACATCCTTATATGTCACCCTCAAGTGTGGTCTGATATTTGTATATAAATAATAAACATTAAACTTCTGATGATATCACGGGAAAAAACCTTTCTTGGTTCTCAGCAGCAGTAACGAGAAGATAAAACCCAGGGGTACCTGTATACATTTCCTCCAAACTAAATAACCTCAATATGTTGAGAGGATGAATTAGTCCTAAGTCCCTCTAGCATTCTGACACATTTCTACGAGCATTTAGTATACTGCTATAATTATTCATAGATGGACTGATTCCCCTGATGAATTAGAGCTCCTTGCATGAACCAGAGTCTGTATTTTATCTGCCCACATATCTTCAGGTTCTAGAAAAATGCTCAAAATAAAACAAATTTTCAAGAAAGTCTTCTTGAATGAATGTATATTACAATCCCAACAGTGTGTAACTACTATACCAATTTTGCAACAATAGCATATTATCATTTATCTTGTGCCTAACTGTAGCCCACAATGTAAGATTTCTATATGATCAAGTACCTTTCATCTTCCAGTTTTGCAAGTCCTTTTTCTTAAACAGCCTACTCTTCACGTGTTGCCATTCACCTAGTATAAGATAATCAGGTACGTGAAACCAAGAACAAATCATTGTATCTAATAAATCTAGTGGTCCTTTTATAGGGGATAAGTTGAAAATAATTTCATAATAAAATAAAGATCCTTTCCCAACTGAGTAATACAAATTTTTCTGAAAATCTTATAAAACCCGTCGAAGAAAATAAGATAACAAAGACCCTTTCAGCAGAAAAGAAGTAAAAACACTAATCCAATCAAGATTGAAGATTTATTTATTTTTCCTAATCTTGAACAAATCACCGCCACACCAAGGGAGTTAACGTCTTATGTTTCTTTACCTCTTTCTTCACTGCCATGGCTTGTAGAGACCCCTCTTGTTCATCATAAAGAAAGAAATGCTTTCTTTTCTCACTAATTCTCCTTCTCCACAGATCCCTTTATAAACTTACTACTTTCCGCCTGCCTTCTGAAGCAGTACCTACCTTAACAATTTCATGAATTAAGGTCTCATGCTTATGCAAACAACCAATTAAATTTCGAGCCCTGACTCTTCTAAATTCCAGTACCACATTTCTTCTTCTTCTTTTTTTAAGATCGGCACCTAACATCTGTTGCCAATCTCCTTTTTCCTTCTTCTTCTTCTCTCCAAAGTCCCCCAGTACATAGTTGTATATTCTAGTTGTAGGTCCTTCTGGTTGTGCTATGTGGGACCCCACCTCAGCATGGCCTGATGAGCGGTGCCACGTCTGGGCCCAGGATCTGAACTGGCAAAACGCTGGGCCGCTGTAGCAGAGCATGAAAACTTAACCACTCAGCCATGGGGCCGGCCCCCAACATTTCTATGTACCTGCTGGACACCACCCTCTGTACTCCTTCTGGAAATTCAAGTCTGCTACAGTCAGCCCTCCATATCCATAGGTTCTGCATCTGCAGATTCAACCAGCCACAGATGGAAAGGCCTTCAATGGTTGTGTCTGTACTAAGCATATACAGACCTTTTTTTCTTGTCATTATTTCCTAAACATACAGTGTAACAACTATTTACATAATATTAGGTATTACAGGTAATTTAGGGATGATTTAAAGTATACAGGAGGATGTGTGTAGGTTATATACAAATACTATGCCATTTTACATAAGAGAGTTGAGCATCCACTGGATTTTGGTACCCACGAGGATTGTGTAATCAATCCCCCAAGGACACCAAGGGAAAACTGTATATCCAAAATGGGGTTCATTACTTTCCATTTGAAATCATCTCTTCCTCTAGTGATCTTCATTTCAGTTTATGGTACCATCATTCCACCCACCAGTAAACTTTAGTCTTAAATGGGCCTTCTCTCTCTTACTTGGTCCCTGGGTTCAATAAGCTTCCAACTCTTCTCTGAACCTGTGTAATAACTTACCTCATCTTCTCCTCAACTTGATTCATACCATCACTTCTCTAGTTCAGGCTTCATCATTTCACATATCTACTACCGCAATATTTGCCAATCTACCCATCGCATATCTAATACACTCTGAATTATTTTCTATTCCATTATTAAAACCTTTCATGAGGCAAAATAAAAGGAGATGATTCCAAGAAGATGGTATGCTGAATGTGACTTATTACCTTTGGCAGACAGAATGCCATGCATTCACTAAATCTGAGTAATTTTATTGCTGGGTTGACAGGAGGACTACATGCCCCAGCTCACGTGGAGCTAAGCTGAAGACATATGTGTAATTTGTGGCCAATGGAATATAGATCAATATCACGCATGTGACTTCCAGATTGGCCTAAAAATCCCTTACAATCATCTATTCATTTTATCTTCCATATTTTGTGGTTGTCACAAGAAGGAAGAATCTCTAAATGACTGCATAGAACAAAGCTTCCCACAGTCCCTGTTGACCACAGAGAACTTTCATATGAGTGAGAAATACACTTATTGTGCTACCCTTCTAAGACCTTGCATTTGGGATTGTTTTCCAGCATTTTCCTACCCAATACTCTATTTCTCCATTCTCATTTCCAATATGTATACTACTCTTTAGCTAAATGCCTACCAGGGTAGAAGGACTGCTGGATGTCAGTGAGAATTTGGGCAGTACAGGAGCCTCAGCAGAGATAACTTAGGTAGGGCTTTCTCTCTCATAGGTTGGGAAATACCCAGGAGACCAGCAGGAGAAAGCGCCAAGGTAAGAATCAGAATCTAGTAAATAATTGAAAGGGCTTGATTCTGAGAGATGAGTGGGTAACTAGCAGAGAAAGTCAACATGAACAAATATCCCTGGACCCAGTGAGATGGGATGAGACACAGTGAGTACAGCTGAAAGGGTGCAAGAACACCTGCAGGCAGGGAGAATACTTCCTGGTGGCTCTCAGGAGAGCTGGCATTCTGCTTACAGCTGTACCTGCAGCCTACATGAGTAGAGACTGCTGTGCCTTTCGACATTCTCAGAATTAAGCCACTTGTGGAACATAATCAAGTAGACCTGCTTCCCAAAGAACAGACAGAAAAAATAACAACCCACCTAAGGAGGCACAGCAACTATCAATAGGAAAGTAGGTTAGAAGAAACAAAGCCCATTCTTGGTACATTAGAGTTGCTGGAATTGATCGCTGGGACCAGTGTGCAAAGTTATTCGGGCTGCTTACTACACAAGACACCTAACCAGTAAAGCATAGGCCCTCAGAGCCAGTTCCAAGGTGTTTGCTAAACCATGCACCTCTTAGGGCCACACATACAAGACAGGGGCACATTTTTAAGTAATAGAAAAACCGTGTTGGCTAGGCAAGTCATGCACCCATGAAACTGAGCCGCCTGGAGGAAGTGTCTTTTTCACTAATTTGTAAAAGAGCACTTTTTGTGGACTAATGTTCCACTTTGTGGAATAACAGTAGTCTTTGAGTTTTATGGCAATTTAAAAAACACCAAAAATAAAAAATGATAGCAACATTGCCTTAATTTATAGTGCAGCACACAGAAACGCACATACACAAATTCTGGAGTGAAATATGATTTCCCAACTAAATATAGTTTACATTTATATATACCACTAATTCTTATGGAAGTAATGACCTGGAATACTAAATATAGGAAATATCTCCAAACATGTAGCTTAAATACAAAGAGAAAGAACTCATGATTAAAACATTGAACTTACAGGATAGATTTTGAAGAAATAAAGTTCAAATAAAACTCCATTTATTCATATGTTCAATAAATAATTTTCGAATATTTGTTATGTATGAGGAAGTTTTCTAAGAATTTGGAAAAAATCAGTGAACAAAAAAAGACAACAATCCTTGCTCTCTTGGACGTTACATGCTGGTGAGGAGAAACAGACAAGATGTAGCAATCATAACAATTTATCTAGCACACTAGCAGGGATGGATTGGGGGAGTCTTGGAAATTATATAATTGTGGAGAACCTCTTTAAGAAAAAGAATCCAAACTGATAGCTCCTCCTCATCGGCTTCTTATCTTCTTACCTGCCTTTCCTGAATAATTTAGTCTAAAATCACTAGACAGAGCTGAGCAAGTTGAGTGACCGTGCACAAGGAGAGGTGGGCACATTCCCACAGCAATGAGCACACCTAGTGCAGAATCTTGGGTCTCTACACACCTTTCTCCACTATAGGGAATCAGGGCTCCATAAAGAAGTGGCTGGTCCAGGGCTGGGTCAAGGAAAAATGAAAAATGAGCCTGGAATATCTTATTGAGCAAGAAACTAAACAAAGGCTCAAAGTACAATGGCAACTCAGAAAAGGTACAAAGAAGTCAGTGAAAAGAGGCTCTCACTGGCCAAAATTGGACAATTTAAGCATGAAAATAAATAATAATAATAGAAGAATATAACCAATTGCATAAAATAAGAAATCATGAGTCCATATAGGTATAAATAAACAAATTAATAAATTGAAATATTGATTAGGAATGGATCTTAAATTACCTCCTGGAAACATACTAATTACAAAGAGAAAAGATCAACTTTCCAGTGAAAGAACCTGGCAAAACCAACATAGGTGATCAACATTAAAATCATCACTAATGACAGTCGGGTCCACATGACAGGATCCAATGAGAATAAAATCACTACTGTGACATTACTGCCAAGAACTCTTAACCATAATCTAATTACAAAAAATTTGGACTAACCAAATTGAGGGACATTCTACAAAATGAACGGCCTATAATTTTCAAAAGTGTTAAGATCCTGAAAGTAAAAATTTTTTTTAAATAAATTTTAAGAAAAAGATATGCAACTGATCCAGTCTGAAGGAGACTGAAGGACACAAGACAAATAAATGAAGGGTGATCTTGAATTGCCTCTTTTTGTTGTAAAGGTCATTACTGGGACAACAGGCCAAATGGAGCGAAGTTTGAAGATTCAATGGGAATAATGCATAGATGTTAATTTCTTGATTTTGATCATTGCATAGTGATTATGAAGGAAAATATCTTATGTAATGAAAATACACTCAATTTTTTGAGAATAATGCAGCACAATGTCATCAACTCAAATGATTCAAGAAAAATAAGTTCTTTGTGCTCCACTTGAAACTTGCTGTATATTTGGGTTTTTTGCAAAAGGGAAAATTCTAAAATAACTTAAAAATATGAAAATAGACATCAAAATGAAAATTCAGAAGGTGACATTAATCCTCCCTCCCGCTTTCCCCTCTGGTAACCACCGATCCAATCCCTGTTTCTATGCGATTGTTTGTTGTTGTTTTTGTTTTCTAATTATGAGTGAGATCATATGGTATTTGACTTCCTCCCTCTGATTTATTTCACTCAGCATAATACCTTCAAGGTCCATCCATCTTGTCACAAATGGCCAAATTTTGTCATTTCTTATGGATGAGTAGTATTCCATTGTGTCTATATACCACATCTTTATCCATTCATCCCTTGATGGGCACCTAGGTTGCTTCCAAGTCTTGGCTATTGTGAATAATGCTGCAGTGAACATAAGGGTGCATGTATCTTTATGCATTTGTGTTTTCAAGTTCTTTGGATAAATACCCAGCAGTGGGATAGCTGGATCATATGGTAGATCTATTCTTAATTTTCTGAGGATACTCCATTCTGCTTTCCATAGTGGCTGCACCAGTTTGCACTCCCACCAGCAGTGAACAAGCATTCCCTTCTCTCCACATCCTCTCCAACATTTGTTGTTTCTTGTCTTGTTAATTATAGCCATTCTGACGAGAGTGAGGTGATGTCTCATTGTAGTTTTGATTTGAGTTTCCCTTATAGTTAATGATGTTGAGCATCTTTTCATATGCCTGTTGGCTATCCATATATCTTCTTTGGATAAATCTCTCTTCAGATCTTTTGCCCTCTTTTTAATTGGGTTTTTGGTTTTTTTGTTGTTAAGTTGTATGAGTTCTTTGCATATTCTGGATATTAACCCCTTATCTGATATATGATTTGCAAATATCTTCTCCCAATTGTTAGGGTGTCTTTTTGTTTTGTGGATGGTTTCCTTTGCTATGCAGAAGCTTTACAGTTTGATGTAGTCCTATTTGTTTATTTTTTCTATTGTTTCCCTTACAAGGTCAGACATGTTACTTGAAAATATGGAGTCCGGGCCCACGGCCAAGTGGTTAAGTTTGCACCCTCTGCTGCAGCAGCCCAGGGTTTCCAGGGTCGGATCCTGGGCACGGACACGGCACCACTCATCAGGCCAAGCTGAGGCTGTGTCTCACATGCCACAGCTAGAAGGACCCACAACTAAAAAATATACAACTATGTACTGGCGGGATTTGGGAAGAAAAAGCAGAAAGTCAAAAAAAAAACAGGAAAAAAGAAGATTAGCAATAGTTGTTAGCTCAGGTGCCAATCTTTAAAAAAAAAAGAAAATATGCTGCTAAAACCAATGTCAAACAGCATACTGCCTCTGTTTTCTTCTAGAAATTTCATGGTTTTAGGTCTTACATTCCAGTCTTTAATCTATTTTGAGTTGATTTTTGTGCATGGTGTGAGATAATGGTCTACTTTTATTCCTTACATGTGGCTGTCCGGTTTTCCCCATACCGTTTATTGAAGAGACTCTCCTTTCTCCATTGTACGCTCTTGGCTCCCTTGTCAAAAATTAGCTGTCCATAGATACGTGAGTTTATTTCTGGATCTCAATTCTGTTCCATTGATCTGTGTGTCTATTTTTGTGCCAGTACCATGCTGTTTTGGTTACTATAGCTTTGTAATATATTTTGAAATCTGGCAGTGTGATACCTCCAGATTTGTTCTGTTTCCTCAGGATTCCTTTGGCTATTTGGGGTCTTTTGTGTTTCATATAAATTTAGAATTGTTTGTTCTATTTCTGTGAAAAATGTTGGAACGTTGATAGGGATTGCATTGAGTCTGTAGATTGCTTTAGGAAGTATGGACATTTTTCTATGGACATTTTAACTATGTTAATTCTTTCAATCCAAGAGCATGGAATATCTTTCCATTTCTTTGAGTCTTCTTCAATTTCTTTCAACAATGTTTTATAGTTTTCAGTGTACAGATCTTTTACCTCTTTGGTTAAGTTTATTCCTAGGTATTTTATTCTTTTTATTGCCATTATAAATGGGATTGTATTCTTAATTTGTATTTCTGCTAGTTTGCCATTATTGTATAAAAACATAACTGATTTTTGTATGTTGATTTTGTATCCTGTGACTTGACTGTATTCACTTATTATGTCTAAAATTTTTTTAGTGGATTCTTTAGGGCTTTCTATATATAAAATCATGTCATCTGCAAATAGTGACAGTTTCACTTCTTTTCCAATTTGGATGCCTTTTCTTTCTTTTTCTTGCCTGATTGCTCTGGCCAGTACTTCCAATACTGTGTTAAATAAGGGTGGTGACAGTGGGCATCCTTGTCTGGTTCCTGTTCTTAGAGATATAGCTTTCAGTTTTTCTCCATTGAGAATGATATTAGCTGTGGGTTTGTCATATATGACCTTTATTATGTTGAGATATTTTCCTTCTATATCCATTTTATTTAGAGTTTTTATCATAAATGGATGTTGTATCTTGTCAAATGCTTTCTCTGCATCTATTGAAATGATCATGTGATTTATTCTTCATTTTGTTAATGTGGTGTATCACATTGATTGATTTGCGGATCTTGAACCATCCCTGCATCCCTGGAATAAAACCCACTTGATCATGTTGTATGATCTTTTTAATGAACTGTTGTATTCAATTTGCTAGTATTTTGTTGAGGATTTTTGCATTGATGTTCATCAGTGATATTGGTCTGTAATTTTCTCTTTTTGTGTTGTCCTTGTCTGGTTTTGGTTTCAGGATAATGCTGCTTTCATAGAATGAGTTAGGAAACCTCCCCTTTTCTTCAATTTTTTGGAACAGTTTGAGAAGGATAGGTATTAAGTCTTCTTTGAATGATTGGTAGAATTCACCAGGGAAGCCATCTGGTCCTGGACTTTTATTTTGGGGGAGATTTTTTTATTACTGTTTCAACCTCCTTACTGGTGATTTTTCTATTCAAATTCTCCACTTCTTCTTCATCCAGTTATGGAAGGTTGTATGATTCTAAGAATTTATCCATTTCTTCTAGATTATCCATTTTTCTGGCATACAGATTTTCATAGTTTTCTCTTATAATCCTTTGTATTTCTGAGGTGTCTGTTGTGATTTCTCCATTTCATTTATGAGTTTAAGCTATTTTAAATACATTTTGAAATTACCATTGTGTATATTGATCTACAGAAATACATGATCAAATTCTTCTTTTATTATATTGACTCATTAGTAAGTATAAGTAGGATTTGGGTCACTGGAAATAGTTCTTCTTCACGCCAGATGACTGTGTGGGTGGTAATGTTGCATTTCATTTTATCCAGTTCAACACAATAAGATACATCATATAAGCTAAAATACAATCTAATACATTGCAATGGCTACAGTAAACACCCCTCTTCTGAGACAAGCATATTACTCTTTGTCGTCTCACTACAGATTTATGCACTAAAATACAGAAATTAATAAATTCTATTCTGTGTGATTCCAATAGACGACAAAAATCATAAAAAATGATATACGTATAATACTTATCAAGTATACTTCTAACAAAATCACACTTCATTTGTTCCTAGGTGTTCAGGAGAAACAATTACATTTACAATTACATTTACAGTTTAACCTATCTGATGATGGAAAGAAATTCCAGGGACCAGCTTCTGGCTCTGTGGTTTTAAATGGTGCTTCTCTTTCACTGCCAACAAGGCCTCAATGACAGCTGCTGAAGGATACTTTCATATTTTGGTATGAGCTATGAACTTACCTCTTTGAGTCACAAAGATAAGTAGGTTGGTACAGTCTCTGGTGGCAGTGTACCTGGAAGCTACTCATGTGCAAGGATGGCTAACAACAATTTAGCAGAACTCAAACTGGCTGCAAACCACATAAATATATCCCATTAAGCTCAAACCCAAAGACCAAACTCAATTTCCCCTTGGGTTGATCCCCTAAATCTCAGAGCCATTGTAGCACCACTTGAAATAAGGATTAATTTTGAGGAAAGGGAAATCTTTCAGAAATGTCTGTAACGCACCCAGTACATGCACACATGCATAAATGAATGCATGAATGAGTGAATAAATAAATAAACCAATCGACCAACCAACTGCTGAGATCTTAAGATAGAATAAGATGAAAAGGAGAGAGCAGAGTGGCAATAACAACAGAGTATCAGCGGTAATAATATATGTAACAACAAAGATTTATGTAATAAATTAAGAATAGAACAGTGGGAATATTCTGTGAGGAAAATGTTAATGATTTCCAGAACTATGTTGCCTATTCTATTACAGTAAGTCACAGGAGTTAAACATTAAGATGAAGAGTATCGGGGAGGGGAACATGTTAGAAATGCGCTATTAGAGCTTACGATAAGATGTAATTCTATCCTTATACAAACTTTCTCAGTGTAAAGAAAAATAAGGAATACTTCCCAAAACATTTTATGGAAGTACAATAGCCATGAAATAAAAATCATGGAGAGTAATAGAGAAGAAAATTATAGTTTATTCCCTTACTCAAGAACACAAAATCAAAAATTTTAAACCAATTTAAGTAAAAATAATGTATCAATTTATTTTTAAAATGCATCGACTAAGACAGGTTTATTCAATGAATACAAAATGCTTTGTATATAAGAATGTCAACATAATTCACCACACGAGCAGGTTAAAGAAGAAAAATTATCATCTCATCAGATATATTGAAATCATTTGTTTAAAAAATCAGCACCTATTCATGATTAACCATCTTAGGAAACTAGGAATAGAAACAAAACAATGTAATAAAGGCTATTTATCAAAAATCAATTGCTAAAAACCACATATGAAGAAGGGTTCTCAGGAAAATTGTATTTAAAATCAGGATCAAAATAGACATCATCACTACTTTTCAGAATTGTCTGTGAGAATCTTGCTGGTGGAACCAGATTAAATAAAAGCATAAATGAATAAATAAGAAATTAGGAAAGAAATAGCAAAACTGACATTACTTCATGACAGCTACAGAAAAATAACAGGAATTAATAAGAGAGAAAGAACATTGGTAAATAGAAGATAAATTTATAAATTTCTACTCCAACACAATACATGTTAGAAAATGTAATATTTAAAGGATACCATTTATAACAGCACAAAAATATAAAGGCACATAGAAGAAATCTAATCAAAGTATAACAGAAAAGTATAAAACTTTATTGAAAGACGTAAAAATCTGTAGGTAGGAAAGTAAACTCTGCTCATAGATAAGAAGACCCAATTAACAAAAAGAAAAACAATGTCAGTTTCTCCCGAAATTAACCTATACATTCAATGCAATTCCCATCAAACTCCAAATAAGGTTTTGACTAGAAACCAACAAATCAATTCCAAAATTTATGCGAAAATGGGCCAAGCATAATTTTAACTGTTTTGAAAATCTATGAAATGATTTCAAGACTTATTTTAATGTTATAGTAGTTAAGACTGTAAGGTTGTTACATGCATAAACAAAGAGATTTATATTACAAAATAGAGCATACTGAAACAGACCACACATGAAAAGAAACTGGGTTTATAACAGAGATGGCATTGCAGGTTAGGATGAATATTCAATAAATGGTACTGGGAAAAATGGTTATTCATAGTGGGAGAAAACAGTAAAACTGTGTCCATACCTCATATCAAGTACAAAAGTCAATTCTAGACAAAATAAATTTTAAAAAGTGAAAATAGGGGCCAGCCTGGTGGGCCAGCCGTTAAGTTCACACGTTCTGCTTTGGTGGCCCGGGGTTCACTGGTTTGGATCCCTGGTGCCCATATGGCACCGCTTGGCAAGACATGCTGTGGCAGGAGTCCCACACATAAAGTGGAGGGAGATGGGCAAGGATGTGAGCTCAGGGCCAGTCTTCCTCAGCAAAAAGAGGAGGATTGTCAGCAGATGTTACCTCAGGGCTAATCTTCCTCAAAAAAGAAAAAAAGTGAAAATAAACTTTTAGAAGATAATAAGGAAAATATGTTTATGATGCTATAGTATGGAAAGGCCTTTTAATCAACTCCCTAAAAACAAAAATCATAAAGGAAAAGATGGACAAATTTATCTACAATAAAAATGAAAATCACTACGCATTGAAAGACACTTAAAAAATGAAAATGCAGGGGCTTGCCCCGTGGCTGAGTGGTTAAGTTTGCGGGCTCCACTGCAGGCAGCCCAGTGTTTTGTTGATTGGAATCCTGGGCGTGGACATGGCACTGCTCATCAAGCCACGCTGAGGCAGCGTCCCGCATGCCACAACTAGAAGGACCCACAACGAAGAATATACAACTATGTACCGGGGGGCTTTGGGGAGAAAAAGACAAAAAATAAAATCTTAAAAAAAAATGAAAATGCAATCCACAGATCAAAATAGATTGATATCCAATAAAGAAATTAATACAAATATGAAAGCAACTCATTAAAAATAGGAAACATAGAGCAATTCACAGAAGAGAAATCCTACAAAATCAATAAATGTTGAACAGATGCTCAACCATCTTAGTAATCAGGAAAATACAAATTAAAATGACAAGACATTATTTCTTATGTAATCATGTTGACAACATTTGAAACATTAGACAATATCAAGGAGCATGGTAATCACATGGAACAAGAAGAATTCATTCAGTTAGTAGTGTACATATGTTCAACCATTTTGGGACTAATTGACAATATCTAGTAAAGTTGAAAAAACACATCCATCAACCTAGCTAGCTTAACCCTAGAGAAAACTCTCATCTATATGCACAAGGAGACATGAAAGTATTATTTGAAATAAGGAATAATGGAAATAATTTAAATCTCCATTAAGAGTAAAAAAGAAAAATAAACCATGGGAGAATCATGCAACGGGAGACTCTATATCAGTGATACATGAGGGTAGACTCAGGATTGTTGCAGTAAGCTACTGACTTTTAAATTGTTCAATTTCTAAATCGATGCAACATTAAGATCAACCTTGTATAATTTATTTTATTAGATTTTAACTAACAATGTGGTCTGTAAAACATATAACCAGCGGAGCTATTTTTGTTGCTGTTGAAGTTCTGAGCTACTGCAAATCCTTTCACAGAGATGGCCCTATTCAAGTGTTGAATGGGCAACATTGTGTGAACATGCTCTTTGAATCAGATCCTGCAAGCTCATAAGGAACTTTGATGAGTCTATGAGAAACAGCGAACGTGATTCTTAGTGATGCAATCATATTCCGCATTGCTAAGAATTTATGTGGCTTTCTCTGGCTAGAGAGAAGCCTAGTTATGCTTAGCCACCTTGTTGATGGCCCGCAAGCTCTTTCTCTCACCCCCTACCCCCTGCAACACAAAAATACACACACACTTCATTGCTAATGAACCAAGAAGAAATATTAATAGCGAATCCACTAATAAGTATGTGACACCCAGAAGATCAAAAGGGATCAGTTCAAATAAGTATCTGAATGAAAAAAGCTGTATTGCTTGCATCCGGTTTTCCTTCACCTCCACCTGGTGTGGCACCCTTAGCATACCAAGCAGGCAGCATGCATTCTGAAAAGGGTAGAAGTCTTATTTTATACGCAAGAGTAAGGTAATTTTATATCTGCTCTAAGTGGATTAAGTAGTTAGAGACAATTGTTAAGCTACTAAAATAATCAAGAAGAATGGATGGAAGAAGAGATCCTTGCAACAAACCCTTGTTAATTACCCTTGCAGCTGGGAGATCAATTTGCATAGAGAGTCTTTGAAGCCTGTCAGGTATGAATTGAACCACTGAGCTGCTACATTTGATAATCCTAGCCCTTGAGCTTATTTTTTTCCCCTGAAGATGTTATTTCAGTCTACTAGGCAGCTTTACTCCTATAAAAGTACTCATTTCTAATTAATTTGTTCCTGTATTTAACACACACACACACGTTTGTGACTTTTAAATAAATAAAATATTATCGAAAGCATGGATATTGTTAATTACACATATGAAAGAAGAAATATTTGTACACTGTAAGTTTTAGGTCTCATTCTCAAAACCTGAGAATTCAAGAAGTGTTCTGGGACATTTATAGATTTGCAGTTGGCTAATGATAATGATAATAATAATTATGAAAGGCTTTACCTATATTAACTCATTTCATATTCATGCCAGCTATATGAAGTGAGTAATACAGCTTTCCACACTTTACCCCAAGGAAAAATGAGGCACAGAGAACTACAGTAAATTGACCAAAGTCACTCAGTTAAGGAAATGGCAGGGTCAGGATTTTAATCCCAATAGCCTGATCCTCCGCACACTGTCTGTCCCCTCTGCCTTTCTTCTGAAACGTCTGCACTGTGCTCCTCTCCATGGGGTGAGAGCCAGTCTGTTTATTCATGTTAACTTCAACAGGAACAGAAGCACAGGGACTCATGGTCACTGGTAATGCTTATCCACTGGAATAATGCATTCATTTCTGGTGGCTGTAAATTAAAAGTCTAACAGAGGTACCATAGGGAATAAGGAACACAGGAAAATGTGTGAGAAAAAACTAAGAAACTGAATGTAACTCTGCTAAGGTTAATAATGTTTTTAGAAAATGCAGCAAAAATCGGTTTGGCTAAGAATTATTCACTTAATTTAAAAAAATTTGAATTGAGAATCACAAAAAAGAAAAATAGGCACATACCTTAACTTAAAACATGTAATCTAAATTCTTTCACCAATATTTTGACAATAGGACAAGTCCACTTCTGTGGGCATTGATCTCTGATTGACTTCTAGTCCTCTTTCTTGCATAACCAAATCCAGATTAAAAAAAATCCCAGTTTTGTCTGATTGCAAAATCTTCTAGAGTTTTGTAAAAGTTTTCCCATCATTCACAGTGGTTTTGATCCCACAAAATTCAACTTGCCTTTACCCAACCGTTACAATGTAACCAATTTAGTTTTCATCAAAACAATAAATATTTTTACATTTATATTTTATAATTTGCATAATGTTTAATTATTTCATACTTAGTAATATAAGAATATTGGTATGTTTGTGAGCAAAAGTAAAACAGATTATTGGTAATCATAGACGTTACGTAGTAGATGTCACAGGGAGAGCAGATGCAGCAGAGTAGTTTTCTAGCCATGAGCACCAGTCAGCTACAGGCATTACTGAGGGAATGGCGATGCCTTCATAATCGGAAAGCTGCCAAATACTGGTGAGTTAAGAATTTCTTCTGTATGTACAAAATCCTTGGAAGAAAAATAACTATTCAGTCATTTGCTATTTCATGTTTAGAGTGATGTAACTGCATATCAATACTCATGAGGTTACCTAAATATGTGTATTTGTCTTGTATTTCTATATTCAAGTCACAGAAACTGAACTCAAATGAGCTTAATTGTAAGAAAAATTTGTTAAAACAAAGAATCTAGAGGGTTGGGCTGGAGTTTGCCACATAGTATAATGAAAGTGAAGCGAGGCAAAGGTAACTGCAGCCCAGAAGGCCAAGTATAGCCTAAAATCTGGCTACATTTGGATAAGTAGGAAGAATCATTACTATCTTAGAAAAAAGAAAATAATTATTAATTGCACTATCTTACCTGACCTCATGACACATTAATTCCTCTAATTTGCAGAATATTCCATTAAGTTTCACAGTTACAAGTGCAAGAATGTTGACATTTTGTGGGGAAACAATCCAGCGGACACTCAATAATCCTGGAAGTCACCTGGTTGAAGTGCATACGTGCAGGCAGAGATGAGTAAGCACGAGCGCGGCCTACAGGCCCAGGCGCCAAGTGCCCACCTGGGATTGTCCTGCAGAGAGCTTTCTCCAAATGCAGAGGAGTCGGGCTCCATGAGTTTTGCCTTACATTCTTGCAGTTCTAGCATTCTGATATTCCAAGAATCCCAAAAAAAGATTTACTCACCCAATCTCGGATTGAACCTCCATCAGTAGATCCATCACTGAAGTTGCCTGAATGGGGTTCTAGTTCTATGGCAGAATATTTATATTTATATAATATATATTTACAACAGATGTATAGTTATATCTCCTGTTAAGGGAGTACGTTCCCCATGGGAAAAATTAAAGCTTCTGCCCACAACTGAAGTTCAAATATATATAAATGTAGTAGATTTGGGGAGAGTCTAACAAAGTCAGATTAGTGAGACCATCAAGCCAAGTCATCCCTAACAAGTAAAGAATCATGCAGGATGGAATATTCTCCATAGAAAGGATTTGTTATTAAAGGGCTCAGTGTGAAGCTGTATTTAAACCCACATAATTCTAGCCTCAGGTGCCTATACAGACTAGGCAAGCAAGGTGTCTGATGTAAAATGGAAAGAATTCTCTTAAAAAATCACAGCAAAGACTCTGACCTGCCAGATATGCCCAATGAGTTGACTCTCTTCACTTCTTTCAGGTTATGGAGTCTTGTCCTGATATTACAAATCAGCCTTCTGGCATGGAATTTCAGAAGGTGATTCTAGCACAGCCCAAGTGAACAGAATCAAAATTCAAGGAGAATCTGAACAACACATTGTAGGGTAACTTCAGGGAGAGAGTAGAAGTACTAGCATTCAAATCTGAGAAGATAGAAAAATGCCTATCTGAGCCAGAAAAGGAGGTGTAGTGCTCCACAGGCAGAGAAGGAGGATGTGAGATGCCAAATAATTTTCTACAGAAATAAATTATCCTAGCCTGCTAGAATTCAATAATATATAGACTCCATGAAACAAGATTTGAATAATGAAATGATAAGAATATAAATTGAGATAAAAATGAGAAGTCTGAATGAGAGGAAGAAATTCGTAAGGGAAACAGACATGATAAGAAAGGTTAAAAAAAGAAAATAAGAATATAATCATTTGAATAATTAATGTATGATTTAATAGATTTCTTTTTATTAAACTCTGCTTTCTAAGAGATCACCTTCTTTTAAAACAGCCTTGGAATATTTATAAACACTAATCTTGTAATAAGATACAAAGAAACCTACAAAACAAAGAAATACAAAGAAAGTTGATATAATACCAACAATAATCTTTGTCCAAAATGCAATAAAATAACAAATTAGCAACAACAACAAAACATAGAAACCAACATGGCAAATTTTTCTTTTTTTGATTTTCACATAAAATCCTCAGGTGAAAGGAAAAATCAAAGCTAAGTATCTACAGTTAGAATGAATATTATTTATAGTATTTTTCATAATTCAAAATACTTTCATTATTAAACAAGAAAAACTAAAATAAAATTATTTCATTACCTGAAAATAAATTCAATTCAATAAATTAGAGGAAAACAAAATAGACATAGGAAGATTAGGAATAAGAAATTAATAATATAGGAGAAATTGTCTTTTTAAAATAATAAATCCGTCTAGGAACCAATATTTTGAAATAATGATAAAATAAACCTAAAAAGTTGAATTTATTAAGACAAATAGGAAAAAATCTACATATACACAATCAGAGGTAAGAAAGAGGCTACAATCCCACAGAATAGAAGAGTGCAAATAATTAAAATATTTCCCCATATAAAAACTGTGATAATTAGAAAAAACCTAGCGGCTAGATTATTGAAAGAAAAGATTCAAAAGAAAAAATTAATATGTCTTGCTCTTTGCTTGTTCATTCCTGAACATAGAAAGTATAAAACATTCTTAAATAATTAATTTTATGAAGTTGGCATTACCCAGACTACAACCATGACAACAACAAACAAACAGGTTTTAAAAGACCACACATCAATCTCAGTTATTAAGGCAGACATAAAACCTAAATAAAGTATCAGCAGATTGAGTCCAGTAACACATCAAAAGAGTTCTTCATGACTAGATGTTCCAGTACAGAAACATAAGTTTCTTTTAATATTAAAGATTCTATTGATTATATTAGAAATATCAATTAGTCAAAGAAGAATGAAATCAAGGGAGCACCTTGATAGAACCTGGAAAGTCATCCAATAAATTTCTTCATTCTTTCCTGATAGGAAAACTTCGAAAAGCAAAAAAAGGATGTAGTTAAGAAATAATATGGATGTTTATGTCAAACCCTTGGCCAATATGATGCATAATTGGGAAATACTGGAAACATTCATGAAAGTCAGAAACAAAAACACTTACCATAAGTTCTAATATTTGGTAGATTTCTGGAAGTTCTCACCAAACTAAAAAGAAAATAAATATAAAGCATAAACCACTATAAAGGAGAGAAAAATATTATGTTTAGATTATTATAACTCCGAAAGAACAAAGTGAAAAACACGTTAACTAATAACACAATTTCCCAATTTCATATGTTCTAACCAATGATTGCTTATGTATAAGAAACTATTCTATATATGCAGATAGTCAGTAATAAACTTAAGAAAAAATATACACTAACCTATTAGAGAAATGTTTTGAGCCAAATTGCATGAAACAAAATATGACTAAACCGAGAGGGCAACCATGACAAAGTTTATTAGCAGGTATGTGGCCAGTCTCCCTCAGATCAATATACTATATATGTTTAATTTATAAGGACATAAATATAAAGTCTATCTGGAAGGAAAATCTGGTGGCTGGATTATTGAAAAAAAAAGATTTAAAAGAAAAAATTCACGAGTAGTGCTTCCTTGCTCTTCCATATTTTGAAATGTACCATAAAGCTTGACTAATTTTTAAATGAATAAGTGCAAAAATAGAAAGATCAATGGAAAATAACAAAATTCCCTCAAAGAGACCCAAGTATAATGAAAAATTTAGAATATAATCGGTATAGACTTTAGAGGCTATAGCTAAATGATTGGACATTTAATTCTTACAGAATTTTTTTAATTCCCTAGTTCACATTGTCCATGTGCACCCTCTCAGACACAGATACACTGGTAGGTTTAACATATCAATGTAAAAACGTACATAATAAGGGAACTAGAAGAAATGTATCGGATCTTGGAGTGAGAAAGACTTCTTTAAGCAGAAATGCAAAGGTAGAGTCTTTTAAGGAAACCTTAGAGATATTTATATGCGCAAAAAGTTAACACTTCCATATGGCAAATAATATTATAAACAAAATTTAAAAGCAAAGGAAAACATGCAAAACTATATGGAAGAGTATTAACAAGGTTTAATTATATTACTCTATATAAAGCTCTAAGAAACTGATATGACTCAGAAAAAACTGAGGTGAGAAGAGGAAAGAAAACATAAGAAAAACAAACAAAACAATAACAAACATATGAAATGGTGTTCAATTTCACTACTAAAGAGAGCAACACAAATTTTACCAATAAAAGAGCACTGCAAGCACTAGAATAAGCTTATAATTTATAATAACCATAGTAAGCAACATTTCAGTGGAATAAAGCATACACTGCCTGTGAGTGTGCACTCACAGAAAAGTTAGGAAAGACATTTGACAGACAATGAGAAGTACTATCATTTAGCTGAATGATGCACTTCTAGAAATGTGTTCTATTAAAATCATCTAAAATATATGCAAAGATTTATGGACTAAATATTTTTTACATTTATAATATCAAAAAGAAACAAGAAACAAACTTTAACCTTCTTTCAAAGTGGATTGATTAAATAAGGGATGAGGTGTCAAGAATATCAAGCAGTCTTTAAAAGCGACATTTTAGAATAAAATATGTCCAAATGTGTGCATTAAAGAGGAGCTTTCTCTTCAAATGACACTGGAACAGCAAAACAGATGCTGATACAAGCAGATCAGTTGCCAACTGTCCTCAGGGTGGACTGTAAGGCACCCATATTCGAAAATAGCTGCTTTAGAACAATATTTAGTGAGAAATAAAAGTTTATAGCTTAACTATTAAGTGAATAATAAACTGGTTATAAAAATAATATTTATAGTTTAAATATGCACATAACATGCTTTAAAATATTTCTGTAATAACTGGTAGGGTGAATTTTTAAACATTTTCTTTTGTGTTAATATAAGGTGTTTTTGTGTGTTTTTCTGTACTTTTCCAACACATAGGGGGAGGCTGCATTATATTTTAGCAAGAAGATAGAAGTGTAAACCCCTCACAAAGAGCCGGATTGCATAAACTGTAGACATGGATGTGGGCATTTGGGTTTGGAAGGGGGACCCAGGATTATAGCCATCACCTGCTTGGTGACCTTTATTTGAATCCGGCAGCAGCAGTGTTCTCTGTGAAACCCCTCCACAAGTTTTTGTGGAACTTACACGACTAATTTTCCTCTCTGATCAAAGAAGCAAAAAAGAGATTTATTTTCCTCCACTGCAGGCTTGAAAAGCTCTTTATTATTTCTTGTGTAATTGGAAGGAAATGATTACACAATTAGAAGAATATTGATTGAGAGATTCCCAAGATAAGCACAACAGAATATGAGAAATGACTGAGAGAAAAATTGCTCATCTAATCTTGGAAAAATTACTATATATTTCTCTGTGCTTCAATTTAGTAATTTATAAAATTGAATAATCACATATATGTAACTCAAGGGTGAACTTTCCCATCTCTCTTACGAGTCATCTCCCTCTAGTATTTATGGAGAAAGGTAAGTTTGCTAGGCGGTTTGCCACACGTCTGCTCCATAATTGTCACTTGTCATTCAAAATTTTTGTTCTCTGTTCTTCTGTAGAGTGCCGCTCACTTCCTGTCAATTTCAGTCTAGACCAACATGGTAAAATGTAAATATGTATAAGCCACAAATATAATTTTATATTTTTAGGAGTCACATTAGAAGAAACAAGTAAAATTACTTTAATAAGATATATTATTTAACCTAATATATTCAAAGTACCAGCATTTCAATAACTAATAAAAAAATTGAGTTTTATTTTCATACTAAGTTTTGAAATGAGGCGCCTACGTTGTATTTACAGCAGATCTTAACTCAGACTAGCCACAGCTCAAGTTCTCAGGAGAACATGTGCCTCGTGGCCGCCATGCTGGTTAGCACAGCTCCAGGACTTCTTCCTGTTTCTCAGCTGTTTCCTCTCTGCTGTTGACTGCAACACTATCCGGAGCTCTCTGTTACACTACATGTTCCGATTTCTTTTCAAATCTCTTCCATACAAAGCTCTAAATTTGTATCAGAAGAGTTCAAAAAATCCAGGTGGAAATACAAATATGCAGTAAGTGAAATAAAATGGTGTGCACACTACTCCAAGAAAACATTGGAGTTTTTCTTGTAATCCCTTGGTTTTACACCGTTACTGTGGGAGCACTGCAGTTCCTAGCTGTGCCCCCAACTCCTTGCCCAGAATTTACTCAGAGAGAATTTTCTTCTACCTTCCACTTTGTGACTCTCAATCAGAAAAAATTACCCTTTGCCAATAGGGCCTAGCCTCACCCACACACATCACTCACTGGTCAAGTAGAATATTGCTTCAAGTCTAAGACTGTCAGATCAACTTGGAGCCCAGTCTAAAGTGACGCTCATGAAGCATTGTGGTTTGTCCTTGTGTCCCACAAAACAGTTTTGGATGAGTGGAGATGCTTTAATTAGGGCCACCTTCACTGTCACCCAATCAATGTGATTTTCAGACTCATATTCTGCTAATTATCAAATCATAGTTCTGAGAGCACGCACACACACACACACACACACACACACCCCTGCTTTCCAAGGACAAACCTAACTCCCCACGTTAACACAGACACAGCTGAACCCAGATTGTAAGATAGTTTCCTATTTCCCTTAAAATTTTCAAGGCTACCCACTCATGAAAGAGTAGGTTCGTCATCTTCATCCCGTATATTCCAAATTTTGCCCCCTCAGATCAGCTAAGAGGAATAGGATGCCACTGACACTTAGCCCCCTCAGCTAAACAAAAACCAGACAAGCCATAAAGGCTTTGAATCTTGCTTCGTGCGGGAAGGGAAGAGCTAGTATCTGTTCGATAGCCATGGTGGTCTAGTTCCTCTTACTTCACAGGGTAATTCTGAGGATAAAGAGAAAGAAATTCAAGTGCCTAGTATAAGCCTAGCATGAAGAAGACATTCAGTAAACCTTAGCTAATAATGCCCAGTGAGACAGAGGATGATCAGGATGACATGGCCATTACTTTAATTAGTTCATAATCAAAACCTATTTTGGGATATATTTCATAAAATATACTGTAACAGGAAAACATTCATTGCTCCGGGCTCTTGTATTGTCCCTTTATGAAGGCATTGTGTGGCAGTGAAAATGTTATTTTGCTGGAAGATTTTAAAATATTAAATAGTGGGGATATTTTATCATCAGATTTATTTTTTATTCATTTCTATATTTTTCAGTAATTTATTTGGATTTCAATATGGAAAGGCAAAAACATATTATTGTAGTGCTCTTTAGTGGGAAAAATAAACAGTATGAAAAATAAGTTTATTTGATAACTGCCTATTCTAAGATAATTATATACTTACACTCACAGTCAATAAATTACACCCATCAAGTTCAACTTCAGGTAGTTGTAAAAACAAATCACACAGTGCAATGAAGTTCTTCTCTGTTTTCTCAAACATTTTGTGATTGAGTGGGAGCTTGTGTTCCTTGATCTAATGAAAAGGAAATACATTGAAAGCAAACTTTTTTGGGGCTAAAATGCAAGTTTATATAATAGAACAATTTTCTTAAGATAGCAAATATAAAAGGTAATAATCAACGTTAATTATAATTCAAATGTAGTGATTTCTAAATGAGGGTTGTGCAAAGAAGGAATTTGGACACAATTTTATAAATTCTAAGTTTTCCTACAGACCTCTTCTTTCTTTTCCCTTTCTGCACATCTCTCTCTCTCTCTCGCTGTTATATATTTATCCTCTTTTTCTTCACAAGTTTCTTTCCCTTGGTGCATACACTCAAATCACTCCAATCTTAAAATAAGTAAATAATTAAATAAAAGTCCTATTGCTTTAACAATTGCCTCTATTACAATTTAATTAATTTACTTTCACTAGTTACTAATTTACTTTCATTTTTTTCCCAGCCATACTTTCCTTCCCATTCACTCTTAAGCCACTTAAGCCATTGCAATTCACATCTTCAGCCCAGACTAAAACCATCAGACCCTCAGTAAAATTCCCAAACTAACAGTCAAACTAAATTCATTGTGTATTTTGAGTCTTATCTTAACTTGAGCTCTCCATGGGCCTTTAACACTCGACCAATATCACATTCTTGGAAGTCTGTTCTCTTGCCTTCTTTCACCTTCTTGGTAGCCTTTTCTCCCACATTCTTTAAGTGTTTCTCTTCTTCACCTACCTTCAAATTTTATTGGTATTCAGGGATCCATTTTCTACTGAAACTCTCTGTGAGAAATTTCATTAATTCTCAAGATTTCTATTACCACATATATGGTAATGATTCACAAATCTATATCTATAAGTCAGACCTCTCTCTCAAGCTTCAAACCTATATTTCCATAACCCTTCAGACATCTTCACTTAGATATCCAACAGATAATTCAAGTTCAAAACAACTAAAATATAACTGACCATTCCCCAACCCCATTTGCTTGTTTCACATTGTACATTCCCAATCTTGGTGTGAGGTACAGCCATTACCCAATTCAGCAATCTGGGAGTCATATTCGTTCTCTCTCCTCAGCCAATTGGTCACTGCATTCTGAAAATTCTTCTTCCTAAAGACACCTCATAAACCTCTTCGGTCTCCCTTCTGAACTCCCACTGCTACTATTCAGGCTTTTATCATCTCTCACCTGACCTAATGATTGTTTTAGCATCCTAACTCGTCTCACTGGTACCACTTTTACATTCCTCTGCATCCCCTACCACCAAAACACAACCTTCAATCTGTTCTCTTGACAGCAGCAGTCTCATTTTGCAAAAATAGAAACTAGTGGCTTTTACTCTCCTGCTAAAATCTTTTCATGGTGTCCTAGCATCTACAGGGTAAACGACAAAATCTTTTGCACAGCACAGGAGGCTTTTCATTGTCTCACCTTCCCACCATCTTCTCCTGCCCCCTGACTTCTGGCACTTTGTACATTAGTCATATGACACCAATAACTATGAAACCACTATGCCAATTTCCAAATGTCTTTCTAAATCTTGATATTCTGCTCATGAATTGAACTATATAATGTCAAGAGAGAATATCTTCAATATTAGACCAACCTGCATCTATAATGATTAGTAGCCAATAATGCATACCAAATATCCAACATATAAAATAATATGTGAAAGGATAGAAATTGTATGATCAATCCTGTAGAAACACAGAGATGAAGAAAGGCAATGAAAGAGAAGTTAGAAAAATATTAAGATAAAAAAGCTGTAGGATGCAAGCTAAAATTGGAGGAATGATAAATATTTTGAAAAATAGGAGGATGTTAAGAGGACATTTCAGAAGAAGCAGCATCGTCAGCAAAGGCATAGAAGCAGTTATTGCTTATGGGATAGTGAGAAGATCTACTGACAAGAGAACATGCTGGGAAGTGAAAGAAGTAAGCTTCGATAGTAAGTGTCAACAGAATGTGGAGGGCCTTGAATTTATATGGATGGTTATTGAAACCCTTAAATGGAAAAGTCTTATGATCGTAGTGAAGAGTTTAAGGAAAAGAAGCATTCACTAAGCTGATGGAGGTGCAGTTCCATAAAACAGATGAAAGGGTATGAATAGAGAGATATCATGGAATCATGATCAGAAAGTCCTTGAAGCTGTGAGAATAAGCTAGCTCTCTACAAAGAGTATACTGGAGGGAGAGAAACAGAAGACCAAGGACTAAACTATGAGAAACATGAATAGCAAGGGAGAAAAGGAATGAAAAGAAAGGAAGAAATGCATGCAAACTACCCAGTTGTTTGGTCACCTGCTGCTCCGTTACAAACTCTCACAAAGCCCAGGCACTTACAACAATGGCCATGTTGTCACTTCTCACAGTTCGGTGGGCTCACTGGGGCCCAGCTCTACGGTTTCTCTCCTGGTCTTCTTAGGGTCTATAATGAAGCTGAAGCTGCAGTCAGGTGGCAGATGGGCTCACATATCTGAGACTCGGTGGAAATGGCTGGAAGTCTAGGCTCACTTGGAAAACTGGGACAGCTACTGGGATGGCATGGCCTCTCCTGTCTCTCTTCTTCTTCCTGTGGCCTCTCCCCATCATCTCTGCATGAGGATTTCTATGGCAGGGTAGCCAGACTTCTTACACGGCAGCTTGGGACGACTCAAAGCACAAAAGCTGATGCTTTTAGGCCTTCTTAAGATTTATACCCATTAATGCTTCAGAAAAATATGTGAGGAATGAATTATTATTCCCATCTGACAAATGAAGAAACTGAGGCTGAGAAACGTTAGTGGTTTGGCTAAAGTCACACAGCTAACAAGTAGTAGTATAGCGTTTGTCAAACTCCAAAAAACTGTAGCACACTATGCTAATTAATAGGAATAAAAGAAATATCATTTTGATAAAGACAAAGCTAAGGGCCAGGAGTTCAGTGTATGTTACCTTACCGTACTCTTAAAGTAGGGTAGTGACAAAAATAATAGTCTAGGGGAAAACATGCTATAAAGATGCTGTAGGATTCTCTAGAATAAAAAATTCCCTTCAAAAATATCATTTCCAGCTGAGCCTTTGGGCAAGAAACTTAGTTTTCACTTTACAAACGATAGTCACAGACCACGAACACCTTTTTAAACGCTATTTTTCAAGGCTGAGAGCAAGCACTCTAATTATAAAAGAATTGATCTTGTTAAACTTGTTCTTAAATTTTTTATTTCCCTCCTTGGTTAATTCAATTTCCCTTCCAATGCATGAATCATCAAGATATAATGTGAACACTCAGCCACAATGGAAGAAAATGTTACACCATTTGGATGTCCCTGATAGAATTCAGACAGAATAGACTGAGCAGTGTCAAACGAAACCCGCCAGGCTGTGTATCTGCAGCCACCACGATGGTTACTGCTTTTTGTCTTTAGAGGACTGCACAAAAGATTTATTATGACAAAAAAGAATGCACATTTCTCTTTACTTATTTTATCCAAATGGCAACACATTTTGCAAAAGATGGGAAGCTAACATTTATCTGTGCTTACCACGGACCAAGGATTGGGTCAGGAAATTTCTTTTCATCTTAAGCGATTTCCATGACGACTCTGCGAGAGGAGGTAGTATCATTCCGTTTTTACAGAGGGGCGAAAATGAAGCTCAGAGAAGTTAGGTGACTTCCCCAAGTTTACACAGTTGGTCAGTAGTAGCAAATTAAGACTCTGAATGAAGACCTGTCTGATTTCAGTGCTTCCTCTTCACTGTCTCTGAAGTTCTCAGCTTCATGGTCATGTGTAATCACAGCCAAGAAACTGAATAATCAGAAGCAAATTTGACCTGATCATATCATAAAATCTGATTTGTAGGAAGAATCAGAAAGGTTAGAATTTGAGGCTTTTGAAGTCTAGGGTTTTGAGGGTAGAGGGAACAGGGAATGAAAATCATTTGCTCTTGTTTCTTGGAGAAGGAAATGGGAACAAACCAGGCCCCAGGGACCCTCCCTTTCATCAGGATTTTGCTCATGAAATATTTGGAATTGTCCTCTTCCTTACCCCCTACCAATTTAACCCAGAAATTTCTGACTGTATTTTTGCCAAAGGAATTTTACTATGGTAACCTTCAGGCCTACACAAAGAACACAGTCAAAACAAATAGCTCTCTTTAAATATCATTATGGGGAGTAAAATTCTATGTGGTGTATTAATGGGCCTCCCACAGCTAAATCCTAGCATACCACTTTGAAAAATGTCCCCTGTGGGTATCGCTTAAACCAACAAAAGTGAGGGAATTTGAGAGTTAAGAGAAAACCCCATCTAGCTCTGGTGAAAATTAATAGAAGACAGAGAGTATGAATAAAGAAGTGAGAAATCAGGCAAACAAATTAAATTTGCTTTGTTTTCATCCTTTTTAATGTTATTTTAATGTGGAAGGCCTAAAGAGAAATTTAGCTTTTTTTCCTTACATGCAATTTCCTTATTTTGGAATTTAATAAATCTTTAATGGAAATAGAAATCTTGCCTTTGGCTTAAGAAATATAAAAAAGAAGAGAAATATGTATTTTTGCCCAAGCCTTCAGATAGTACACATAAAACATCAGAGTAATGTCCTAAGTAAATAATATACATATAGTGTTTACCCAGCATGCACTGCTTACCTGATAAATACGTTGGTTGCTCATTTTTTAAGGACTTATTAAGGAATAAGCTAATTTCCAAAGCTTATTAAGGAATTAGTCGGCATGCCTAATAGATCTCTAGAGAGTATTTGACTCAAGATAGAAGTGTATCTTGAGGATAGGACTGATGTATGGTTAGAAATCTTCATGGAAGTATTTCAAAGCTTTCACCAGTTCTTTATTAAACCTACTACTTATTTCCTTATTGTATCTTTTACAAGGCAAAGGAATTCGTTCTTGTTTTGCTTCCCCCCGCCCGGAGCCTGAAGCAGCTTGTTTTAATCTAGGCTCTGACTCCCTAGGATAGCTGAGAAACTTCACCCTCCATCTCCCACAGGGAGAAAAACTGACATTGAGCATAATCAGGACCGTCTACAACCAGGAGGCTTAGGACATGGCAGTCCTTACGCCATTTCTATTTTGTTTCCACTCTTTTCCTTTCTTCCACATATCTCCCTGCCAACTCTATTTCTAAACAACCTCTGCAAAACCAAATTTTTTAAAGGGCAACACAGTTTAACCACCTGATATCCAACACAGTGGATCTGGAAGGTCTGTTGTTATTATTGGATGCTGAGTACGAACTTCTAAGTCCTATGCCTCATGCATCAAATAAAAAAGGGACACTGACTTCCTAAAAGCAGTCTGTGATTTCTTTTCTGGAACTCAATAAATAGTCACTCATTATCAATTTCTAAGAAAGAATTGTCTAGGGGAAACAAAATTGACTACCATATTATTTTTGAACTGTCTCATTAGCCTCAACTCTAGAGTGATAACAGTGAGTTTGGAGGAGAATTCATGCTTAAATGCTCTCCACCAGTAGTCATATGAGACCACAACCTGGTATGCCAAAGACAAATGACTATGAGTATTTGTTTGTAAATATTTTGCTATTAATTATAAAACAAAACATAGAAAACAGACAAGAATAAAGCCAACTTTCAGGTGTTCATGGTACACCTCTAAAAGAGTAAGAATGTGGGTTAAGTTCATCTCTCATTGAAATAACCTTAAAATTGTATTAGCAAGTGTTTAGTAGAAAGAGCACTAGACCAACATCTGGGCCCCGGCCTTGTCATATGCTTAAGGTGATTTCAGTCATCTCATCACTTATAATTTTTTCTCTTAAATGCAATATTGACAATATATATCTTATAGAATTTGCTGTTAAAATTCAATTATATAATACCCACTTATTTTACAAATGCTCAGTTACGTCACTACCTTGTGCCAGGCAAAGTCCAGAGGATAAGGTGATGAACAACAATGTCTGTTCTCAAGGATCTTACGTTGTAGCGGTGTTTAAGAAGATAAAGGAAGATCTGAGCAAGAGAGAGAATAACAGAGAAACTGGTAGAAAAATCACATCGGGGAGGCAGCCCGTCAGAGACCAGGGCAGAGCAGCTTTGAAGTATGTTTCAACGTGCTAGGAGTTAGCTGAAGTTAATGAAAGCAGAAAAGTCACATGATTTAATTTACCTTTCAAAAAAATTCACTCTGACTACTGTGCACAAAATAAGAGAGGCGAGAATCGGATTAGGAGGATCCTATGGGAGTCTACTGTAAGAGTCCTAGCAAAAGAGGCTGGTGGCTTGATTAATGTGTTACTGCTAAAATTCTTTAGAAATGTTTGAATTGAGGGTGCCTTTTAAAAGTTGAGTCAACGGAGTTTGCAGACTAATTAAATATGGAGTAGGAGAGAAAGAGAATCTATCAATCTTGGCCTGATTAAGAGAATGGATGCTAGTGCCTAGACACAGATAAACATTAAGTATGTTGTTATTATTGGATGCTGAGTATAAACTTCTGAGTCTTAGGCCTCATAAATCAAATGAAAAAGAGATGCTGACTTCCTAAAAGATAGTCTGTGATTTCTTTTCTCGAACTTGAATAGTCATTCAGGGCTCCTCACTTGCACAAGCTCTTTCCAAGGCTCTGAGGCTCTGCTCCAAGCCTAGAAGTATATTCACATGGTTATGTATTTTTTATACTTTCCAAAACTAAGATATATTAACCATGATGGGTTAAAACCACTGTCTCCTTACCCTGGGTCACACCACTCCTAAGGTCAAGTGGCACTGCAGTGGTCTCACTCATTCCAGGAATCCAGCTAGAAGGAAGCAGAGTAGGGGACAGTGGTGGATTGTTAAACATGCCCCCAGTAAATCACTCCTCCATTTGTTCAGGCTCCTTTGCAACGTCACTATACTGCTCTTCCCATCAAGAAGTGGCATCTATTTTCCCTAACTCCCTTGAATCTGGCTGGTCTTGTGACTTGTTTTCACCAATAGAATACTGCAGAAGTAAAATCTTAAAGCCCTAGTGTAAGAAGACTTGTAGCTTCCACTTTGAATATTGGAACTCTGACTGAGGCCATATGGAGAGGGAGGACATAGTGAATGAGATAACACACGGAGAGAGAAACCACATGGAGGAAAATCAAGGTGCCCCAGTCTGACAGCAGCAACAAAGCCCCAAATATTGAGAGTAAGGCCACTTTTGGTCTTCCAGCCCCAATCAAGTCACCCTATATGGACACTACATAGAGCAGAGACAAGCCGTCCCCATAAGCCCCAAATACCCGACCCACAGAACTATAGGCAATAAAAAGTTTACTGTTTTAAGCTGCTATATTATTTTTTACACCTTAGTAAATAACTGATACAAGGATAATTTAGTTTGGTTTCAGTAGTATTTACATGATTTGCAATCACTTCAATATATCATTAGGTTATTGCTTTCTCTCTGTGTGTAGCTCTGGGCTCCAGGAATCCTCCTTCCACCCATTGTCTAACTGTCCTGGCATCCTGACACTGATGTGCAGAATCAGAGATGCTCTGCACAATGAATGTGTCCTGTGATACCTGGCCCCCTAACTATGTGAGTACTGGAAGGAAAACAATTCTAAAATCGACAGGGCCAGAATAAATGTGGCAAAAATCCTCCTAGGCATTAGTTGTACAATTAGGCAAGAGTATTAACATTTGATCAAAATGGAAGTTCTTAAAAATATAACATATAAATTATAAATTTACCATGCATTTTTTTCTTTTGTGATGACAACTGTATGCAATGTAATCTACCAGAAATTCTGGGGGCTGGCCCAGTGTCACAGCAGTTAAGTTCGCATGTTCCACTTCGGCGGCCCAGGGTTTGCCGGTTCGAATCTCAGGTGCAGACATGGCCCCACTTGGCAAGCCATGCTGTGGGAAGCGTCCCACATATAAAGTAGAGGAAGATGGGCATGGATGTTAGCTCAGGGCCAGTCTTCCTCAGCAAAAAAGAGGAGGATCGGCAGCAGTTAGCTCAGGGCTAATCTTCCTAAAAAAAAATAAATTAAAAAAAAGAAATTCTGTGCTTATAGGACAAAAATCTGTATGAGAAATGCAAAAACAAGTATATTTGGGAAGGTTCATAGTTGAGAAAAACCTCATATAAGTTGCCTTTATATAATCACAATTTCCAAATGTGACCACAATTTTAAAAATCTCTGTGAGATTATTAATGATAATTGTGAAACTGAAATAAGTTTTTCTAAACTATCAAGAACTTAAGTTTATTTTTAATTTACTTTTTTAAATTCTAGAACTAGAATAATTTTTTAAGACTTCCATTTTTTTAGAGCAGTTTTAGGTTCATAGCAAAATTGAGAGGAAAGTACAGAGATTTCCTATATATCCCCTCCCCCACACATGCATAGCCTCTCCCATTATCAACATCACTCACCAGGTGGTCTATTTGTCCTATTGATTAATCTACATTGACACATCATTGTAACCTAAAGTCCATGGTCTACGTTTGGTTCACTCTTGGTGCTGTACATTCCGTGGGTTTGGGCAAATGTATAAGGACGTGTGTCCACGATTATAGTATCACACAGAGAAGTCTCACTGCCCTGAGTACCAAAACCCTCTGTGCTCTGCCTAGTCACCCTTTTCCCCTCCCCCAACCCCTGGCAACTGCTGATCTTTTTACTGTCTCCACAGTTTTGCCTTTTTCAGAATCTCATTTAGTTGGAACCATACAGTATGTAGACTTTTCTGATCGGATTCTTTCAGTTAGTAATTTGCATTTAAGTTTCTCCCATGTCTTTTTATGGTTTGATAGCTCATTTGTTTTTCTCACTGAATAATATTCCATTGTCTAGATGTACTACAGTTTATTCATCCGTTCACCTACTGAAGGAAATCTTAGTTGCTTCCAAGCTTTGGGAATTACAAATAAAGCTGTTTCAAATACCCATGTGCAGGTTTTTGTGTGGACATAAGTCTTCAACTCTTTTGGGTAAATACCAAAGAGTGTGATTGACAGATAGTATGTTAAGAGTATATTTTGTATTGTAAGAAACCACCAAACTGTTTTCCAAAGCGGCTGTGCCATTTTGCATTTCTACCAGCAACGTCCTGTTGTTCCATATCCTTGCCAGAATTTGGTGTTATCAGTGTTCTGAATTTTGGTCATTCTAACAGGAGTGTAGTGGTATCCAATTGTTATTTTAATTTATATTTCCTTATTGATATATGAGCATCTTTTCATATGCCTATTTGCCATCTACATTTTTTCTTTGGTGAGGTATCTGTTAAGGTATTTGACCCAGTTTTTAAAATAGGTTATTTACTTTCTTAATGTTGTATTTAACTTACTTTTTAGTTAAGTTTTTAAATGTTTGATTTCTAAAGACAAGATTAACCATGCTAGGGAAAGAATGAATTATCTTTCTATTGTCCCTATAGGAAATATTATAGACTACTGTCATATGTATAAATGACGAAAAATATGCAGCTAAAAATGTAAAATATATGGAAACATTTGGGGCAGCCTGATTCTTAAAAATACTGAATTATTTCTATGGATTTTATGATTTTGTAGTATTTCTCAGCCTTTTAAATTTTGTAATTTGTTGTAACTTCTCATTCTGAAGAAACAGTCACTTTGTTACCTATTTTGAAATTATAACTTTTAATTATTTTTCGTAAAGAAAGCTCTTCAAACTCGACAAGTCAGGCTGTAACCCTGGTAGTATCCTTTACCATAACTGGAACACTGAGGAAGAATTAGAGGCTTTGAGAATTATAAGTTACTACCTAAATATAAAGTCTTGCCATTTTTCTGTTTCCTTTCCCAAAGTCACAGAATGCATCCTCAATGCAGAACTCTGTAAAGCAATTGAGGTGTCACACTTTCCAAGCTCTTAAAGGACAAGTGTTCACTTTGGTTGTCAAGGACCCCATTTCTGTACCTGGGGAATTTATAAGCTACACAATGGAAAGGGGAAAATACAAACAGGGCTGACAAAATTTGGGGACACAAGCAGCCGTTGATATTGTCAGATGACCCACAAGTAATGGCCAAAGAACTTCTGCTGGCAACTCCTTCTAGTCATGATGGGAGTAGCCAGTGCAGACCCACAGCATAGCTGCGACAAGGTGCTTTCTTAAAAGGCAATAGCTTGTCTGAGGCATAGGCTCTGCTCTCCCATTACTCTCTGCGTCTAGCAATAATTGCTGCTCCGCAGCACGTCAATGAAGACCTTGCTCCCCTCCACTTTCAGTGATTTCTGATAAGCGGTTCAAGGGCCTATTTGGAAGTTTGAAAACAAAAGAGAAAACTGAACAATTAACTAAAAGAGTAATGTTTGATACTTGCTTTTTGCCTTCCTGCTAATTTCTAATTTCCCTGGAGCCAATGTAGAAAGAGAAAAGTCATGAACAGAGAAGTGAAGACAAAAAAATATGAAGATTAGTATATTAATATACAAAGCTATTCAAACTCCAAGAAAAGCATTTCACAACTTAAGTGTGTCTGTAAATATCACAAATAATAAGGTAATTGGGCATGCCCCAGGATTGTATGAAAGAAACAATGAGTTCATAGTATTTAACAAACCATAGAAATGATCCCTGAAAGTATAGTCTTTGTACATAGCTTTTAAAAGGCAAATTTCTGAATATGAGCTACCTTCGTTATCCAATTGCAGATGAAACAGTTTTAACATCAATTTCCTGTCTCCATTGTTCCTCTACTCCTGGACTGTGAACTTACTCCATTAGTTTTCAGTCTCATTATCCCTCTACTAGAAGATTTACCTGTTTATGAACATACACAAGCATGTTCTATAATTTAAAAACAGAAATCCTTCCTGGAATTCCTGTTCAATATTAACTAACTGAAACCTCCAGGGCAATGAATCTGTAAAAGAAGGAAAAAATAAAATACCTGAGTTTTCCATAATATTATATGAACTTGAAAGACAAAGGTTTAGATAACTTTTGAATATAATCTACATATTATTGTTAAATTTAAATATGACTTACACAAGTTTGAAATTGAACAGGTTGTTAGTCATTTCTTTGAAGCATTTACCTATTTTCTGAAGGCAACTATATTTCTACATTTCTACCAAATCACTTCAAAATATCCAGACAGATGTATTTTTCTAAGTTAGCTAAACTGTGGCAATGCCTTTTAAACACAAGATAAAAATCTTCCATTAAACATTTGCTTCATTTCACCTGGACTTGGGGCTTTAATTTTAAAACAAAGATTTTTAAATATTGAAATCTACAGGAGAGATAACATCAAATTATTAAAATCTGGAGTCACATAAGAGAGAAAACAATGTCCCTTTTCTCAGTGAATATCAAGTAAGGGAATGCTCTCTGATGTCTAAAACTGTGTCTCCATTCATCATGGGAGAATAAAGTTGTGGCGCACGACCTATCATTAGGAAAATTTTAACTTCGCTTTTTTGGTCAGTATCAGTCATATTTTACTTCAAGGTCCCAGAAACCTTCAAATATATTTCAATTTCTAAAAGCATCAGAATTTTATTTATGGCTTTTTGAGTCAGCTTTATTGTTCTAAACCCTTGTTTTGTAATGGCATCCCCTATTTTTTTTCCCTTGGTTATGGAGAAGCTGTAATATGGATCTCTTGTCAGAAGACCTCAGCTACTAGACCAAGGGACCATATGCCTCCATAGCCGACAAACACCAGCAGCACAAGAACATAAATTTTCTAAATATTTATGAGGAGATTTACTAAGAACAAGAGATTATAAAAAAGGCTGGAAATCCCGTATTTTATTAAGAAGTTTACTCTTCCATTAAGTGTTTTCTATTCAGGCTCATGGAATTATGACTACAGCACAATGGGCTTGACTTCTACATGATTCCTTACCTCAACAGTGTATCCCTAAGTAACTCATTGTGATGAAAAGGTCACCTACATCTGCCAATAGTTTCTCTCTGCTTCAGCTCACATCAAGAGAAGTATGCCTTAGATCAGCCCAAACCGATACAATATACACTTCTGCACTTACAGACAGGGTATCTAGGGGGAGATCGTGTGATAGAGCAGAAAGCACATTGTCTATCAATGAATCATACATAATCTTCAGATGGAAGTTTTTTCCTTTATATATAGATATATGTAGCCTACATAGAATGACAGACTAGCTTTACAACCTTAGCTTTTTGACAATATTAAAATGATTCTCTTATTTTTCTTTTGTTAGCAAACATTTCTTTCTTCCATGTTCTTGACCACATTTCAAATTACTTGTGTGTAAATTCACATCATCTTCTAGATCCTGTAGAATTTCAGAAACTGACGAAACTCTAGGTTCCAAACTTTACTCAGATGAGCAAGAGAAACTACGGCAAGAGTGAAAAGAACAGAAAGTGGGACCTCTTCCAAATCCCACTCCTCAGCCAGTGCCCTGCATTCCCACTGAGTCCTCAGCAAGTTTCCAAGGGCAAGAAATGCATTTCCCATAGAAAAGACAGCCTTCATGCTCAGGATTGACACAAAACAAGTGTTATCATAGTTCCACTCAAGGAAGCTTCTGTCTTATTTTTAACCTGCCATTTTAGAGTTCAAAAGCAATCATGAAGAAAAGGTAAAGTATCTACTACTCTTTTCTACTCATAATCAAATGAGATTATTCTTCCTCCTAAGCACCAAGAATCAAGATATCAGACCTAAAATAAAAATTAATTCAACAAAGGAGACTACACAAAATCAATTTGTTAATTAAAAAATTAAAATTCACTCCTTAGTCACAGAGATCCACTGGGAAATTTGCATCTTGCTTAATTAGTCTTGGTAAAAATCTGAAAATCCTCAGCTTATTTTGTGAGTGCAGTCAGCTCATTCCAGACTGGAGGTTAGGGGAACCTGTGCTACCATGTCCAGTACAAACATGTTGTTCACTTAGCTGGAACCAAACTTCCCACTGTGTCCCTCCCCAATTCAACATCTCTGTAGAGTTTCTAAAAACCATGTGAATTAGATAGGTCCTTCTACCAATCCACACTCACAAAAAAATCAGAACATAATAATGCTTGGCAGAAATAGACTTCCTTCCCCACAAATTAGTAGAAGAATATGATTTTGTATGAGTGTGTACCTTGTCTTAAATTTTGATCTAGAATGTAGGGAAATAGATTGGTTCTAGCCACCATCAGGACCATTCATCAGAATTAAGATCCTAGTATTATAAAGCTGAAAGCCTTCTCGAGAGGTCATCAAGCCTAGCCTCTGCCCTATTAATCAAAGGGGAGCCCAGCATACGCCCCAGCATGCACCACGAGTGGTAATTTGAAGTTGACATAGTATAGATTTCTGAGAACCTGCTAGTAAATTGCATTCCCACTTTCTGCCTTAGTATCACATCTGTAAAATGAGGACAGAATAACTCTCTCTAGGAGCCACTGCAAATGGCTCAAAGCTTCACAGAAGAAAAGGTATATTGAGAAATTCATATAATGGACTAAACTGTGACCAAGAAACTTAGGATAGAAAAAGATGCATTCTTAAAAAGTACTAATCACACACAGTCCAGTTTTCAAAAACAAAAATAATGAATTTAGAAAAATATAAAAATAATATACAGAAGAAAATATATGTAAATAGTCTCCTTGATATTTTATATTCTTGCTTGATCCATCTCTGAATTGCTTTTTCTGACAAGCTAATGTCTCTAATCTCAGAATATTCAACAGAGTAATAGGTCTTCTGTTGTAGATTCAATATTAAAAATAACACCGAATATTGTAGAGATTTGAAGGGTGGTACTGAAAATATTGATTAGCCAATAATTGGCAAAGGAAGAAGGTTTGACCTAGAAAAAAGCATGCTTTAGAATCAAACAGAGCATCCCTTTAAAAATGATGTCTTAATACTTAATCCAATAACGCAGCTTCCTTCCTCCCCTCAAAAAGTTGCTCTAGCAGTAGCTGAGCATCCCTTGCTGGTCAACATCAAAGCTGACAGCATGAGCCCAGAGCAAGGAAAACTGCTTCTGATTCTCCAGGCTGTCCGCTAAAAGAGAGAAGGAACAGTCCTCTGGCAGACCTGAATGGGAAAAATCTCTTCAGATTCAGAGCTTTTCCTCAGTGGGAGAGTTGAAGCCTCTTGGATTGATTTTAGCAGCATTTACTCTAGTCACTAAAATACATCAAAATGAAAAAAAGAAAAGAATGACATGTCTTTAAATCATATTTCCAAAAGCCAAAGGAGATAAATCCTACAACCTCTGAGAATGCAGGTAATATGAGGGAACAGACAGGTAAAGATATTACTTTTCTCCTTCCCTCTGGCTCCAGAAAAGGTGGTTATTTTAATAACCATCAGAGTTTGCCATTCATTAAATATCAAGTGACTCTGTGAGGTCTAAATTCTGCAAAATCTGGACATCAACTCTTTATGTAGCTGTGCTAAATAGTAACCTTGCCTAGCTTTATCATTTTGTTGAAAGAATTCATTTACCAAAAAGGAATAACTATAGGATGTCCCCCCAACTTTCCTTCCCCCTAAAATAGAAATACTATTCAACATTTTATATTTTCAATTTGCCTCATAATTTTTATTTATATCTAAATGTCTTACTTTGTCAAATAAAGAATGAGGGAATTAAATGAAATAACTCTAAGTCCAAGTTGATCAGAGTAATGACCCATGAGCAGTCTTATTCATGTCCAAAATTCACTTTTTGAATAAAAAATTTTGTGATTTAATTGCAGGTCAACATACACATGTGTGGCCACTTGCTCCTCCTCACCAAGGTAGACAGCACTGATCGTCACCAAATGCTCCTCACTGCAGATTTCTCTCCCTTCCCCGACACCTGTCCTCACCCAAAAGCTTTGTGATTTTTTATTTTTCTCAGTCCAGCATTCTGGGTAATTGCTATTCATCTCTAAGGTATTTTGGAAGGGCAAAGCAATGCGGACCCTCTGAGCGTTAGAATTTGAACATATAAACTTGGAGAGACACAACTCAGCCCATAACACCCACATTACTTGAAATTGAACTATTCTTCAAATTTAAGCCAAATTTCACAAGATTATCAAGCATTTGTCTTTATATTTCAAATGATAATACTTTTATATTGATACAATTGCATTCTTTCAGGTAGCTGCATCATGGTGGCATTTTTGATAAATTACATATTTAAACATTTGCATTATTCTTTTCCTTTTGTGACTTTTAAAGATGATGTCAAGGTTTGCAATTATCTTGGCTAGCTGATTCAGATTCCTGTATGAGAATAACCTTTACCTTGAATTTCTGCCTCTAAAGTTTCTTCTCCCTCCCTGCTGTTCTCATCTTTCCACGTATCTAGTTTCAGGATAATTTACACTGTTACAAACCAATCTTCTGCCCTTTCTCTTTTTTCCATCTTGATCTTATGCCTTGATATTTATCCTGTTAGCAATAATCTTTCTTCTTAAAATCATATGTTCAGTAAGCAGTCTTTCAGGGATAAAATACTATTCCCTAAGAACACAAACTATTTGTGTTTTCAGGTTTTCCGTCCTTTTGAGCATAAAATAATACATATCCACAATGAAAAATAATAAAAAGGAGCTTATTATTTGACCTAGAAGGAATTTATTAAATGTGTTTTGCTATATCCATTCTTTAACCTCTCAGCAGAGTTTCCAAAACGTTAAAATTTACATTTTCCCATAAGTTTGTGAATTTTCTTAATTAGAAAAGGAGGGAAGCATTTGGAAACACTCATAGAAAAACTTCCAAACTAGTGAAAAATCAAGGCTATCATAACTGAAACATCAGTTATCCAGACAAACCAATAACCTGAGACCTTGAATAACAATTAATTGAATACACAGATGAGACCTAAAGCAATCCTTAAAATTAGATATTCTAAAAGCATAGAAAAAGAGCACAATTGGCATTGCAAAATGTATTTTATTACACTCCTTCTTCTCAGAAACAATTCCTTTTGTACTAAATCAACTCAGTAGCAGAAGATGTAAAATATTGTAGCGGTCTCTTCAACAGAAGAGTAGACACAGGGTAGTTAGTTTTAATATCCACTTATTGAAAATTTCTTTTAAAAAATCAATTGCCTTGGTTACTCTATTTTTTAGCAGAGAATCAATGGTTTAAAGTTCACTCTTCCCATTTGTGAAGTAGTTTTTATCCCTTCCTGCCAACAATATCCAACACACATGAACATACTAGAACCTCTTAGTATTTGTCAGAAAACAAAAGGCAATATTTTCCTGAGTCACCTTGTACTTGTGCTGACAGATTGACTCACAGTTAGATTCAATGCTTTATGGTTTTGCTGGCCAGACTTCCATCTGCACGACTGTTCGGGTATCAGAACATCCCTGCCTTGGCCACGGTTCTTTTTTAGCACAGCTTTACTTGTTAAGTGCCCTCTATTTAACCTTGATACAAAAAAGAAGTCAACCTTAGGTATTTTGCCTCTTACTAAATAAAATTTTATTAAATATGTGCATGCAGATCTGTGTGTGTGCAATTGGAAGAGCCTAGGAGCAATGCCAAGAGGAAAAGGAGCAACACACGTTTGAACAGCAAGTGTCTTTGACTTATTGCTGTGATTATACTAATTGCTCATATACTTGGTGGGAGGTTGCAGGAAGCTGTTTTGAAGTAATCAAGCTGAGATAGGCCCTTCCATCTATAATAACTCTGAAAATTCTTATATCCCAAAAAGACTTGATTGCACTTTTCTCCTTTAAAAAGACTCATTCTTCCATCTTCTTGCCGTTTCCATCGCCTCAATGCAATAATAAATATTTGATAGCTTCTCAGTTGTTATAAGAGTAAGTGTAAACTATCTTTCATTTCATAGATCTGAACACAAAGCCCTCAATAATGACTAATGGATTTGAAGTGCAATTGCATTCCTTCTACAAAATAACAATAATTCCTTAGGTAATCTCTTGTAGAGGTTAAATTTTATGTGCATATCCATCTCGTGGAAGTATTTATGTGTTATGAGAAAAAACAATGATGGCCATAGCCCAAGGCTTGGATCCTTAGTCAATATTTTAGTTTTATGATTGGTATTATTATATAATTTAATAGTATAGAATCAACAGACATGTCCTTTTTTAGCAGCGTATATGGTCTTATGTACTGCATTTTAGTTTGTTCTGGGTAAGAAATATTTTTTAATAAAAATTCAAAATTAATAAAATATATCGATCTTGGAACTGTATGGGAGCCTAGATATAAAGTTCTTTATTGTATGTGCTACTTAACTCTCCAACATACACTTCTCTTTTGCTAGTCCACCCTAAGAACAAAGATCACTTTGTAATCTGGTAAGAGCATGTAAAGGCTTTGGAGTCGTTCAAATCTAAACATCCCAGATGCATTACTTCCTAACTCCACGGATCTTGGGCTCCACTGAGCTACACATTACCAAACAGTATAAATTGGATACTAATGCCTACTTTAGAGTTGTTGTAAGAATTAAACAACTAGCGTACATAAGATGCATGGCACAAAATAGACGCTAAAATTTCCAACGACTTTCCTTTTCCTCAAATCTTCCTCAAAACTTGTATTGTCTATAATACCTTGAGCTCTTCGGTCTTCAGGAAGCATATCTTATTCTTATCTCTTGCCCGTTCTCCTCTATCTATCTTTAATTCCTCTGTGAATGCTGAGGAAACATAATAAAACCATTGGGGTGAAACCATTTTAGGAAGAGCCTACATACAAATATGTTCTTTAAGTTGATAAATTAAAATGTGATAACTCTTATAAAATGAGTCACAGAACCATTCATTACTGGAACATGGAGAAATCTAAGAGATACCTAGTCCAACCCTCTGGTTTTGCAGAAGAAAAAACTGCAATCAAAGAAGTTAGTTGACTTACTTAAGAGCACATATTTCTTTGCAATATTGTTTTGAATGCAAAGTACTCAGTGCATATTTAAAATAATTACATTTTTTAAATTCCACTTTTATATTGTGCTCAGAAATAAAACTAATAAAAAACCATTCATTTTTAGGCATAATCTACATAGTCAAAGGTAATTATTTATATATTTGTGGGGTTTTGTACATAAGAGCAAGGTTTTGTCTTCACAACAGTTCCTAAACTTCACTGTAGTTTTTAGTCTCAATATACTTTTCTCCCCAAAATAGACAGACAGACAGACAGACACACACACACACACACACACACACACACAGAGTTCAGTTCTACCCTGAGGTTTTTGAATGATGACTCTCAATGGAGATCCCAGAGCACACCTGAATCTTAACTAGATACAACACTTGAGCCTGTAAAACTTTAGGAAGAACTCATCCTGATACCATTAGGGAATGAGCTACTAGAATAGATATTAGAACAGCTCAATGAGCCTTGAAGGAAAGCAAGCCTTGTGGAAGGGAAAATCTCCCAAAGTCAAACTAAATCTTTTATAAAAGCATCATGATATTTCAGAAGATGAAAATAGCATCTATAATAAGCAATCTGAATTCAGGCAGGAGTTTGGGAGAAAGGACAATTATCAATCCTTCTTCTTTAATAAATAAATCTTTCAGTTTCCCCAAAAGGAGACCCACTCTCCCCAAAAGGATCAGGGGCACCACTTGACAATTCCTTCTTTGCAGCCATTTCCTGATGAGTTTGATGGAGAGTTCATGGGTTAACACCACCCCCTTCAAATAACTGTATATAGTGAAAAAGAAATATTGGCAGTGTTTCCCAATGAACAAAAGTTTGAGAAATGTTCCTTAACTCAAAATAATGTAAACATTAAAATATAGAGTCTAATGATAAATAGCTGTATGATCAGGTCCTGTTGAGTCATCTTTGGCTGAAATACAGTTATATGGATATCCTGGTCTTAGTTCACCAACTTAGCACATTTTAAATATCATTTATGCAAAGAAAATAAACTAGAAAAAGAAAACATAAATGGGAAACTATATATCACTTATATAAAAATATAATTTGGCCTGTTTTATGACCATTAGATACAATATTTAACTGGTCTTCAGAATAATTACATATCAAGCCATCTAAATCTGATGATATGCATTTTGTTCAATAACAATTCTCCACATTGTTCATTGGTGTTTTGCACAAAGGCACTCGTTTGAGGTCCAGAGAAGCTCTGAGTTTAGAGGAGGAACTTGAGAGAGCAAAAAGAATAAAAATCAGTTACAAGACTTTTAAAATTTATGCTTATCCTAAATTCATCATTTTACCTCTTGGATAACAGTTATCTTTCTTTTGGGTCTCCCCTGATATGAAAGAAATCCATACAGAGCGGATATTCAGTATCTATGACTTAGGGTATTGGCTAATCTATTTCTTCCTCTTTCTTTCTTGTGGTTGTTCAGTAAATCACAGAGTTACTACTATAGTTGTCGTACTGAGGCAGTCAAGTGAAAAAGAGTATTGTTTCTCCCCTATACGTTATTTTCTGCTAACATGGCACACTTGTCAAAGTCTCTGAGTATTTCAGTGATAGGCATTACATAAACATATAAATAACTAGATAAATATCTGATAAAACACTGTTATATTATTTGGAGATAAATTTAAGCTCACCACAAATTGCAAGATTAATACTGAGTATCTTTCAGAAGATGCTTCTAAGCTAAGAAGAACATATAATTAACACAAGCTTATGGAAGATGATTCTGTAATATTTAAAAGTTCCTGTTGGTCAGTGAGTATTTTCTAATTGCTAAGTAACAATAATAATGTGGCATGATTCAATTGTGTAATAAGACTGAATGATTAAATAATCATAAAAATCAAAGGCTCTTCTGTTTGTGTTATAAAGCATTTTAGGTTACACTGCAAATAAGGACTGGAAAGAACATCTACAACTCAAGTAGCAATCAAGACCAGTGGAGCATCATTTTTGGAATGCTAAAATGATGATGAGCCAGCCCTGGTAGTCTGGTGGTTAATATTCAGTGTTCTCACAGTGTGGCCAGGGTTCGTTTTCTGATCAGGGACCCACACCACCTGTCTGTCAGTTGTCATACTGGAGTGGCTGAGTGTTGCTGTGATGCTGAAAGCTATGCCACTGGTATTTCAAATACCAGCATGGTCAACCATGGTGGACAGATTTCAGTTGAACTTTCAGACCAAGACAAACTAGGAAGAAGGACCTGGCCACCCACTTTCAAAAATATTGCCCATGAAATCCCTATGAACAGAAATGAAGCATTGTCTGATATAGTGCAGGAAGGTGAGAGGATGGCCCAGGGTTCCACTCTGCTGTACACAGGCTCGCCAGGAATCAGGATCCACTTGATGGTCCTAAGAGCAATAACAAAATGATTATCAGATTGAATATAAAAATCCTAAAGCCCAGTTTTCTCAGACAAATGGTACAGATGTCATAAACAAGACACCTATGACTGAGACAAAGAAGATCAAAATAAAAAATGTGGTCCCTGAATCATGACAAGTCAGTGCAAATGTGTGCTTTATATGGGAGGGGCAATTCCATATGTTCGTAGGCCAGCTGTGTCAGGCCCATGGGCACGCCATCCTTCTGAGCTCACTCACACCATGCAGGGAGTATGATGTATAAAAGCCAGGAATATTTCTACCTTGTCTCATGATCGTGAGAAAGGCAGAGTCTGGCTGCTGTTGCCAGTCAGGGACGGTGTTAGCTGGCCTTCTGAAATGGTAGCAGCAGCAAATTCAGTCAACATATTCTAACCTTCAGAGTTATTCAGGCACATTCTGATCTCACCAAACAGGCTGATAAGAGTGAAGTACAAACTTGGCATCAAACAGCTGTTTCCAAACAACCAATGGGAGGCAGGACAAAGGAGTGCTTTTTTTCTATTTTTAGATACAGTCAGTGCCTTTCAAGGCTAAGACTTCAACAGCAATTTTTCCATTGCATAAAACACGAAGAACTATCCTTTTAAATGTATCAGTACACAGCAGGGCAATGAAAAAAAATAGGAGAAGAGGAAAAGAAAGAATAACTTAAATGCTATGAGGTGAAACCAACCAGGATCTGAGGCCAAAGCACTGTGTGTGTATTAGATTATGCAGCTGATTCAATTCTAATTCAAGTCAAACTGGTTCCATGTTTCACTTATAATCTTCTGTCCTTTTTTGCTTGTTCCTTATCACGAAATCTGATCTTTATTTGGAGGTCTAATGCAGGGGACAGGGAAAAGGCTGACCTAACCTTAGTACTATAGGGGATTGCACTAAATGTGGGAGTAAGAGCAATAATTCCACAGCTTCCTACTTGGAAATGGGCCCAGCTTGAAGAAATAAAAATAGACACGTCTGAATGCAACTAAAATGCTCAGCCACATGGAATTAAAATGCCAGTTCCTTTCAGCCTTTTTTTTTTTTTCCCACTCATCAGAATTCCAAAGCCCACAAATTAAAAAGCGCCAGCAGTCTAGTATCTTTTTTGATAACCCATCACTCGAAGTTACATTGATCCAAAATGACTGCCTATATTGGATGCAGTACACTGTATGGATAGAGTAGTCTCAACCTGGCTGTTCTCATTCCTTTAAAAAAATTATCAAGTTTAAAATGTAAATAAATAAATACATATGCGTAACGGGCACTGAAACTCCAGGACAGTAATTGGTTAGCAGATGGTCATCCTTACGATTCCAGAATGCACTTATCTTAACTTTCTTTGCCTTCTAAATAAACACAACATTTTAAATTGAAATAAGAAAAAAATTTTTCATAATGTTTTACCAATCTCTGTTTCTAATTTGCCCAAAGGCCACATTTAGCATATTTTCAGTATCATATATTCAAAGTGGAAGAACTGGAAACAAAAAACAGATTTAGGAAACCAAGAGTTACCACTTGCATGAGACGACAATTTGGTATGTCTCGGGATCACTATACATGTACGTTAATTGTTTTTATGAATACTTCCATATTTTAATTTCTGTCTTCTGAATGATTGATATGTCTTGATGTTCTCAGAAAAAATAAACTTCTCTCTCCCTCCACTGTTCATTGGTGCTTTGCCTGAATGAGATCTCTTTGAAGTTAAGGGGAATTCTTTGTTTAAAAGAGGTGCTTAGGCTGCAAGGAGGAAAAAGAATCTGACCCAGGACATTTTAAGCTCATGTTTATACAGCTTTCATCATTTTCTCCTCTAACACATGAATACAGTTTCTAAAGCCACAAACCTCACAAGTGTTTGGATCCCAGACTTGTAAACAGGTTTGATTTCCTTTTATTGAGTGTCTTCCTTCCTCATCCCTTACTGCATTCAGCTGGCTCTAATTCTTTTTCATGTTCTTAAAGAAATGAAATATTTTGTCTGAATTAAGAATAATCATGTGTTTGAGAAGATCAATCATGAAACAACAGAAAAGCGAATTGTTTTCAATGGATCTGTTTACAGTGACTGAGCAACTAGGGTTGAGAGGAATAAATAAAAAGACCAGTAATTTTATTGAATTATATTGTTCAATTTCAATTGTGTCTCTTAACATAAACAGCTCAATGATTGATGTATTATTGAATATTCGCGGAGGGTGTCTGTAATGAATACGTTTACAAATGACCCTCTGAGAGTAAATCAATGTTAGAAAGAGACCTCTGTTGATTTGGAGTTTTGATTATTGCAAATCAAACTTTAAAATTCCAGATTCTAACACTGAGCACTTTAAAATTTAAGAGGGAAAACAAAAGTACCAAAAAAGCAAAAGAGTAAATGATATATGGGAAAAAGAAAAACAGAATTCGTGTTAACCTTTCATAGTATCCAAGGTCATTATTTGGAAGCATCCTTAAGCATATCATAACATCATCACGACATGTAAAAATACACTGTGTCTTAAACTAATCATGCTTTTCTTTTAAAATTATGCTTTTATTAACAGTCAGGTAAATCTACTTATTATTTTACCCAATGGATCAATTATCTCTGTGAAAATGCTACTCTCCATAAGCTGCTGAACTGCATTTTCTCTTGAGCTTCATAGATGTTCAAATATCTGAATTGATTGACAAAGCAAGGAATTAACATCTTTTTTATGGATATCCAGTTGCAGAATCCCTCACTTCTTCTCCCTTCTATCTTTTATAAAATTCACGATCTCCCTCAATTGTTTTATTTTCTCAATGCCTATGACTTGTTCCAAGACACTAACAAATCCTGGGTGTGCATCTTCCATCATCCATGGGGCAGCTGCTTATAACCCTCACACACAAACGGATGCTTCCATAATATCCAAGTAAGGTAATGCCTAGAAAACTCAACCAACTGTTATCCTCAACCATGAGGATGTAAAATCCGTTGACACAGCTCAGGCTTGGACAAGTGATGACTCTATGACAAAGTGCTAGAATATGATCCATCTTTTGACGATACCTCTTCCTTCTCCTATCTTCCAAATGTTGTCTCTTTCCAGATTCTGTATTTAATCTCTTTTCTTTCTGTACACCCACATACTCAAAAATATCATTCAACCATATATATACAACTCCTAAATTGGTATCTCAAGACTAAATTTTTTTTCAAGCTTATTTCTGTCTTATGTTTTCAACTGCCTGCTACTTTTCCCCCAAGTCAACATTTTTCTTAAATCAGTTCTTTTTCCCAACTTCTCTATTTATAGAAATGTGTGAAAATTCTCCTAGATAGTCAGCTCAAAACCCAGTTATATCTTCCATTTCCTTTCTGTATCACTCTACTACTATTACCCTACATGAACATTTTGTTTTACAATTTGCAGAGTTTTTTTCAGCTTATATGCTTTCATTTCATTGTAACAATAAGCATGTGGGTCATGGGAGAAGTAATGGCCTAGAAACTTGCTAACTTGCTCCTAGGACAAGCAGCGTATCACATGGGAGCTTGTCAGACACACAGAAATTCAGCCCCATCCCAGACCAGCTGAATCAGAATCTGCATTTTTAACAACAGCCCAAGTAAATGATACGTTATAGTATTTTAAGCATTGTCCGAGGAGAAGTAATAGATTTGCTTGAGATAACACAGTCAGTAGGTAGCAGAACCAAAACTGAAAACAAAATATTCCAACTCCAGGTCCCAGACCCTAAAGTAGTGCTATTCGAAATGTGGTCCTCAGACCAGCAGCATCAGCACCCCCTGGGAACTTGCACAGAATGAAAATTCTTGGATCTTACCTCTGATTACTAAAAAGAACCTTAGGAGCTGGGGCCAAGAATCAGTGTGTTTACAAGTTCTCCAGGTCATTCTTACACATGCTATAATTTGAGAAGAACTACTCTAATGTGATATCATTCTCCTAAGTCAAGTGGGTACCAACTTGTCTCCCATCTTTCTGTTCTTTCTATGGCCTTTATCACCTCCCATATTTAACTCATTCCCATTTTTCTTTTAAGCCAATAGCCATCTTATCCTTCTTTAATCAATCAAACTAGCTACATCTCTCTTCAGTACTTACTATACTTTTAGTCACTCATTCAACAGATATTTCAGTGTCTCAAGTAATGGGTTCATTGAACAAATTTCAGTAGTTCCTCACTGCCTCCTGAACAAAGGCAGTTCTCTTCACATTGCCCTTCATGAACTTCCCATGGATCCTCAAACTCCCCTTCCTTATATTTCCTACTATTGCTCTGCATGAAGCTTTACTCCAGATAAAAGATCAGGAGGAAAAATTCAAGAAAATCCACTAAAACAGTAAAGGATATACCTCTAGTGAGACCTCTATCTCCAGCAGCAAGAACTGAGCCCATGTTAAGTCAAGGTCTTTGTAGGTCTCTTCCTGCCCAGGGCCAAAATTTATCTCATAAAATGGTTGGCTTTGACAATCCTGAGTAAGAAAAACAAAGCTGGAGGCATCACAATCCCCGATTTCAAAACATACTACAAAGCTACAGTGATTAAAACAGCATGGTACTGGTACAAAAACAGGTGCACAGATCAATGGAACAGAATTGAAAGCCCAGAGATAAAACCACACATCTATGGACAGCTAATCTTTGACAAAGGAGCTGAAGGCCTACAATGGAGAAAAGAAAGTCTCTTCAACAAATGGTGCTGGGAAAACTGGACAGCCACATGTAAAAGAATGAAAATTGACCATTCTTTTTCACCATTCACAAAAATAAACTCAAAATGGATCAAAGACCTAAAGATTAGGCCTGAAACAATAAGTCTTCTAGAAGAGAATATAGGCAGTATACTCTTTGACATCAGTTTCAAAAGAATCTTTTCAGACACTATAACTCCTCAGATGAGGGAAACAACAGAAAGAATAAACAAATGGGACTTCATCAGACTCAAGAGTTTCTTCAAGGCAAGGGAAAACAGGATTGAAACAAAAAAACAGCCCACTAATTGGGAAAAAATATTTACAAGCTACTTATCCAACAAAGGATTAATCTCCATAATATACAAAGAACTCACACAGCTTAACAACAAAAAAACAAACAACCCAATCAAAGATTGGGCAGAGGACATGAACAGACATTTCTCCAAAGAAGATATAAGTATGGCCAATAGACACATGAAAAGATGTTCGTCATCACTAATCATCAGGGAAATGCAAATCAAAACTACACTAAGATATCACCTTACACCCGTTAGATTGGCAAAAATATCCAAAACCAAGAGTGACAAATGTTGGAGAGGATGTGGAGAAAAAGGAACCCTCATACACTGTTGGTGGGAATGCAAACTGGTACAGCCACTATGGAAAACAGTATGGAGATTTCTCAAAAAGTTAAAAATAGAAATACCCTATGACCCAGCCATCCCACTACTGGGTATCTATCCTAAGAACCTGAAATCAGCAATCCCAAGAGTCCCATGCACCCCTATGTTCATCGCAGCATTATCTACAATAGCCAAGATGTGGAACCAACCTAAGTGCCCAGCAACCAATGATTGGATAAAGAAGATACGGTATATATACACAATGGAATACTACTCAGCCATAAAAAAGGACCAAATTGTTCCATTCGCATCAACATGGATGGACCTTGAGGGTATTATGTTAAGCAAAATAAGCCAGACAGAGAAAGACGAACTCTATATGATTCCACTTATAAGGTGGAAGTTAACATATAGACAAGGAGAACTGATCAGTGGTTACCAGGGAAAAGGCAGGGTGGGGGGAGGGCACAAAGGGCGAAGTGGTGTACCCACAACATGACTAACAATAATGTACAACTGAAATCTCACAAGGTTGTAATCTATCATAATCTTAATTGAAAAAAAAAAAAAATGGTTGGCTTTGAACGCATTGACAAAAGAAAGCAGCATAAACATCTAGTGAAGAAGCCAGGAGCAAGGCAGTTCCTCACAGTCTGGAGGGAGTTTTTTCAACGGTTCACAATCACTTAGCATAAACACCACTATAAAGCCACAAAGGTGGAGAATCTTCAACATGATTAGGATATACTACAGATGGGCGTCCATTTTCTTTGAATTGCTGAATGTTAGGAATATAATAGGCTTTAGAGACCTTCAAATGACCCCCACCGTATTACAAATGAGATAACTGGGCTCCACTGAGACGCAGTATCTTAAACTAAATCCAGTGTCTTGCCAGCAACAGGCTGAGATGTTCTGGCATCTATTGAGGACTTTATACTACAGCATATCCAGACGCTATATTTAAATGATCTATAAGTGAGGACTATTTTATTTTATTTTTACTTCCCCAGGTAATTCTAATGTGTAATCAGTTTTGAGAACCACTGACAATGGCAGACCAATACACCAGTTCTGGATGGAGCCTATGATTCTGCATTCCTAACAATTCCCAAGTGATGCCCATGCTACTGGTTCAAGAACCATACCTCAAGTAACAAGGCGCTACATGACCTCAGCTTCCATTTTTATTTTCTCTGCCCTCCAAATGACGTCCTTCATTGTACACAATGAAATGTGGAATGCTTCCTTTAAAAGTCTCCCTTTCCATCTTATATACTTTACCTATTCATTTCACAAATATCTGAGTTCTTACTATGTGCCAAACATTGTTATAAATAGTGTCTGAAGAGACTATAAATTATCACAATCAACTTCTTTAAAAATAAAAGTTTTAATAAAGCTCATCAAACTATTCAAAAACAAGAAGTTGATATTGGCATCCTACCTTGAAAATTTACAGACCCATGGTTGTCTTGGAAATGAACAAGGCGAAGGGAAGACGTGGGATATAGTGGGAGGATTACGTGACTCAGAGGAAAGAACGGAAGCCTAAGAAGTGTGTATCTGAGCCTCTGTTCCCTCAGCTTTAAAAAAAGAATGATGATAGCAGCAACGTCACACAACTGTTATGAGTCAACAACAGCATGCATTTAACAGTGCTTTGTAAACAGAAATGTATTATATTATTCTCGTAAACTGGTTCTTGACTTTGAAATCCTGAGAAAATTTTCCAAAAGATTAACTTCTCATTTATGAGTAATTCCTAACAAATAAGCTCTGCAAATATTTCTTTACCACTTAACAGTTTTATAAATTTAATCTAATTTTTTTAATAGTAGGGGAAAAATCAATAATGACAAAGCTAATATATCTTCTACTATAATAAAAGCCTTTATAAATATTCAGATTACGTATGCAGATCCTTAACTATTTTCTGAATGAGTGCTTTACACTTTTTAGAGATGTTATAATAACTTCAAAGCAGTAACGAGAGGTAATGAAACATACGAAGCCTTATTATGGAGAAAAAGGTTACCAAATATGTGCCTAGGAAAAGATATCTTTCTCAACTAATACACATATATGCTGTTAAGAAAAACCCCTTACAAATGGTTTCTTTACATCTCCTTCTGATAAAGAAAAGGGGATTGCCATCATACCCACCAAAAAACAGGATGCTTCCTGCTGTATAAATCATGCTAATCTGTGATTATATCCTTCTCTTCAGTCTGAGAAATTCTCTAACATGCAAAGTTTATCAGAAACAGTAGCAAGCAGAGCTCATTTCCCCTGTCTCCAGCCTTAGCAACAAAAAATGAAACTTAAAGGAAATACTATTAAATACTCATGTTTCAGTAAAAGTTAACTCCAGTCTTTCTTACAAAATTTCAAATTTGTACTGATTTTTCTTATCCCTCTGCATACTTTGATTATATTTGCCCAATCTTCCTTCTAAAGTCAACTTTGGCTTTAACTCTTATAAGAATTGCCAAATGAGACAAATTCTAATGTCTAACAGGGTCTTGAAGAAAGCTAACTGTATATTTCTCTCTATTATTTTACAACTTCAGCTGAGGGTATGTGGGTGCCTTTTTAAGATTTTCATCTTTAGTCTGTTTTTATGAAATCAATATGTTCTGCTACGTGATTTTTTAAAAAATTACTGCTGACAAGTATACGCTTCATTCTCTCTCCTTTGAAATAGTCACAAGAAGCAAACAAATACTATGTGAAGAACTAAAAAAAATAGGAACAAACAGCTCTGAAAAAGACACGTGGCCATCAAAGTTGTGCATATCATCATGATTAGTTTGAGAGGCATAATGTTTATGAACAAGAAACATGTTTTTGCTACTGATCAAATTCAAATATTCTAGAGACTTAGAATTACAAACATTTGCTTCTCTGCCTGCCAGGGGACAAATATGGGCAGGAGCTAGAGAATAATTAGTAGAAATATGACACCAGGGAGTAACATCAAATATTATTAGTTAAAATGACAGAAAAGTAAAAAATGTGAAAACTCAATATATGGTCAGCAAGGCATAAATGGAAAAGATTCTGAAAAAGATTAGCTTGTGATTTAAGGAATTTTAATCTAGAAATAGTACCTCCTAAAAAAATCATTTCAGGATATATCACATCCACCATATCTTCACAGGTCAGAATAGACTGCCCTTTTCCTTGTGATGGTGAATCATAATATTTCTAAAGTATAGTCTAAAAATCCACTTAGGTGACAAATGATTTGAAATAATGAATTCTAGACTTCTTCCTTTTACTATCAGTCACCTTGAAGATGAAAGTGAGAAAGTTGGTAGCTACATATTGCTTTCCCAATTCATAGCACCAAAATCCACACACAATGGGTTCTGAGGAAAGCAAATTGGCATTATCTTCTCATACTTTCTAGCACCATAGATTTCAAACTAACTAAAAGGGCAAATCATTAAGAGGACAATACTGGCCATTCATTTACATGATGATTTGATAGAAGGGAGTTGTGAAACCTGCACCATCTCTAAAATGTCCTTCTTGCTTAACATAACCTGTCATGGGCATGGATACTCTGGTTTAAATAGAAATGTGACAGGGTCTGTTACCTATGAATATTCATACGAACATATCTTTTATTACTTGGAAGGGAATAAAATCTCTTGGAGTCTCCTCTAGCCTTATCTCATTGGTTTAAAGATGTAGATTAATGTAATAAAGTGAGAAAGTTGGACCTAAAATGAAAATTACAAAGAAAAGAAATGTTGATTGGTGACATGAGTAACGAGGACACAGGTAGACAGCAAAAATTAACCTGGCAGAATGAGAGACAAGAATGAAGGTGTTAAGTCTGGTTGGGAATACCTACTAATGGAACAGAGTGTGGGTCTTGGGTTGGAAAGAGGGAACACCCCTTCTTCATTTAGCAATTTTTCACCGGACCAGTGCCATAATAACTTGTCCTCCCACAATGATACCTAAGTCTAGTTGAAGTGTCACTCTATACTTAGGAGAGGATTGCTCAACTTGTCCTTCCACTCAGGAGACAAAAATTTATAGAAAAAGAGATATATGGTAGACTCTTGCAATTTATGACAAGTACATCTTGAAACATCCATGATTTTCCAAATTCATAAGTACTAATTTTATAATGAATCTCCTCATAAAATGCAACAAAATTCAACTGAAAAATTTAAGCAAGCCCTTCAAACTCTTAATGAAAATAAGCATACAAGACTAATGAAATACATAATTTTTTCTAACTAAAAATAGTCATAAATTTTTTTTTCACTTTCTCTCCTCTTTAATCCTCTAGAATTATCTTTCTATCCCTACTCCTGTGCCGGATCTGGGTTAATTTAACAAAGAACCCTAATGCCTAACACTTCAGGCCAGTTACAGCAATGTTTTGAAAAATATGGAGGAAAAGAGGATGCCTGGTGACAGCCAAGGCTTTCTGGGCAGAAAAGCTTTGTGGAGGACATTCTGATTACATTGCCAACGTGAGCGCATCCACGTCTCGGCAAAATGCAAATCATCGCCAACACTATCTAACATGGATGTCTTGTTGCTCATGCAAAATCAAACACACGTTGAATCTGTAAATGCCAGCCAACAATCTACTTTACACAGATTATGAAACACTTTACGTAAACGTTGCTATTCTCACTTCCTCTCTTCTCACTGAGGAATTTGGGAAACTAACAGCTGGTGAAGTTATGTCCTTCGGGTCCTCATTTTTCACTGGTGTTCCATGCAATCTTCACCCACCAGTTTTCCATGAAATAGGTATTGTTTTTACTATAGTGTCATATTTTCCCTGGGGATAATTTTCAGTTCCTCATTCTCTAAGTCTCTAACTGATCAAACTGATATTTTAAATAAAGAGTCATCACCTTTGACATTTCTAAACCAGTTTTCCTTCACCGTCAATGGTAGCTGCCAATTCTTCTCTGGCAGCACTTCTCTATTTGCTTGGTATTTTAGTTTTCTCATTATGATATGAGCAAATTCTCAGCAGCATCTCTGTACCTCTCTCCTCAGAACTACCATCTCTCTAAAATACTCCAAACTATACTATAAGAAGAGATTTTTATGTAAGCCCTGGCCACAGGGGAAAAGAGAACAAGTTGAGTTCAAACTGAAGAAAGACCACCCTCATGGAGAAGAAATTACTCGTTCTCTGATTGTTACCATCTGAGTCTCCAAAACCCTGACTCTGGTTGTAGTTGCCTAGTGTCTACTCTTTAATTACAGTATGCTTATTATTGCGGCATCCAGAATAGCACTAATGAGACCAGAAAACAGACAAATTTACAAGTAATGCCTGCATTTTAGTCTAACTAATGACTAATTTCCTACATCTAAAGGTAAAAGTCAGAGCAGAGTCTTTTCCTCTAACCTAGTGAGTCCTTTCTTAGGAAACACAGACTAACACAGACAAAGCAAGTATTTACACTTCCTGTCACTCCAAGACTGAGAGGCAAGATAGAGAAAGTCAGCCTTGCAGGTCTGCCACTCTAGGCCAGCTGTAGCCATCTGGGACCAGCTGGTGGCCCAGGTCTCACAGACAAGGACTTACCAATTTCAGTTGCTATAAGAAATAGAGGTGATCCCAGATGTCTGTAAAGGAAACTGCCTTTATATTGAACTCTCCCTCGAAGGTTTCCTAGAGATACACATTTAAATCTCTTCTAGAAACTTTATCATCCATCTTGTCACTGCAAATTTCTTTTGTTTGTCATGAGTGCCGGGTTCATTGAGGAATATCTAATATAATATATCTAATATAAAATAACTAGTGTTTTAATGACATACATATTACTTATCTATTTCAATTTACTTTCAAGCAAAATTCTACATCCCATGCCTCCTCATGATGACAGAGAACAACCGCTGTCCATGATCCATTGGTAAAGAATTTACTCGATTGACCCTAAAGTACACAATTTCGACTTAAGTTACTCCTGACCACTGAGTGGAATTATAGGATCAATCTATAACTCGGTGGAATTTTTCACTATTCAAAGCAGACTTTCTGGTTTTGGAATCCAAGCCATGATTTTGGCCACATAACATCATGATTTAACAACTGAATTAAACTGCCCAGATCCCTATGCTCTATTTTGTCAACTCTAAGTGTATGGATATTTACAGTACGCCAATTTTAGGTTCACAACAAAAGTATTTACATGGGGTTTTGATTCAAGTAGAAACAATGACCAGGTGTATATCTCTATTATTTTACTTATCATCTTGAATAGTGATTCTTCCTTTGCATGTCAATTACCTACACCTGGACATTGACTTCGCTGAAGACAATAATAGTGCCTTAGCCATTTCTCTGTGTGGCTCAGTATGGCCCAGTATGCTTGTTAAATGAATAATTGCTGTCAACAAACACTTGTTAAATGAATGAATCAATCAATCGACCAATGAAGAGGCACTGAAGAAATATCTTCCCCACAGAATCTCTCATGAGCAGACTACACAATTGCAAAACCAAATTAGTAGTTAACAGTTTGAACTCCTGTATAAAACCAAGAAGCCTCTGAATAAAACAAGTTTCTATTTGCAACAGCAATATAATAGTTAAATCCATTTTATCATAACCATTTAATTATCTACTACTGTCTACTCATTTAGGGAGGTGCTAATCTTGTTGATTGTATTACAATTAGAAAAGAGTTCAGACTTATGGGGGGAAATCTGAGCTTGTAAAGAGTAACTAATATTTTGTGCAACCACACAAACCTCTGAGCGCTATTAAAATCACTGATAAGCAATCTTGGAAAAACATTCTCCAGTAATGGCTAGCTGGGCTCTTGGAGCAAAGCAAATTGTTTTTTCTTGGCAAACGTCCCACAAGCAATAGGCAGCAAGAAATTGTTTGTTCTACACATGCAAGTTCTCATGTGTATCTGCAATTCTAATGCCAAATTTGGTTCTATCTCAAAAGCCACTTTAATTGCAAAGAAAATTGCCAGAGACTTTACCAGGATAGCTAGTTGACCCTTAGCAGAGGCTCCAAGGCCATCAGAATGAATTCCCCTGTGTTACTGCAGTTAGTATAGAAAATCACTGTCCATTTGGCTAAAGATTTCTGAACTTTTTCTACCCCTTTCCCTCGGCAAGAATTTTTGTTTGGTCAGGAACATCTGTTTAGCATGTAGCACACAGAAGACATACTGCTTGCCCTTTAGAAACTTAAAAAGACATTAACATCAAATAAAAGGAAAAACAGAAGAAATATGCATTGGTGCCTTGTGATGGACCACCGGAGGGATTGCAGTGGCCAAGCCAACTGGGTGAAGCTCGAAAGCATCAGTGAAGATCAAGAATTTGAAGCAACGTTTTTAATAAGAGACAGATATAGTCAAACCACTGGAATTTAAGTAGACATTTCTCAAGAAAAAGGTTTCAAAACAATAACTTGGCAGGAGAGAAGAGGACCAATACATATAATGAATGTAGGATAAGTATTCCTGAATAGCTGTCTGTGAGTTACATATGCATGCACACACACACACATATGCATATACACTACACATTAGATTTGGTAAGAAATGATCTTCAGCTATTCTGATCCACAAAGACAATTTCTTGATTATTGACCAAACAATCTAGGGTGTCTGAAGTCAAGAAAAACATAAATAATAATTTTCAGAATTTTTCTGCTTCTAGATTGTGCCTATAGCTTAACACTGACTCCTTTGTGCACTTGTGCATAGATAAGAGTTAGGCAACACAGCGAGAATAGAGGTTGGAGAAGGATTAGAAAGCAAAGCAGAACTGCCACCAGGATCTGGATAGCTGCTCGATGACATGGAGTTCACGGGAGATCACCCAGACATGATGTGTAGTTGGAATTTGACAGTTAGCATCAAGCTGTCATTTTCTTCCAACATTCATCAAACTATACTATTCCATCACTTATATGTACCTCTGCTTTTTCTATGTCAGAAATCATACCCAAGAAAGAGTTTTTTGTCTTAATTTGTTTATTGATTTAGTACATTAAATGGAGGTTTATGTGGTGATAAGGCAAGAAAAATGAGAACCAGATTGTCACTCTGTTTTCACTAATTCCTGCCAAGAAAAGGAGCGAATTAAGCAAAAGTCTCTTAGATTTTAAAAACTGTAAAGTTTCCTTTTTATGAGTCTCCACATTATTTTAATTCTTTTGTGACATTTTCTTGCAATATTTTTAGTTACATGGCATGTGGATGAAAAAACAAAGCAAGATAGAAAACAAAACATTCAAAGAATAAAAACGAGATTATTATTACTTTGAGGTTAAGGAGTCTACATAAAAACAAAATATCCAGATAAAATGTAGATAAAAATTTTACTGGTGACTTACCTACATGGCATATTTTACTATTTCCAGCTGTCCTTGCGTTGTTAAATTCTATGCTCAAATGCTCAGTGTCATGAAGATACAATGTTTTTCTCCATAAAAGAAAATACTCAGAAAAAATATATTGATATATAACTGATTTTGAGACTCATACTCTGGATATACACTTATTCCTGAATGAATTTTATTGTCAATTCATATTATTCTTCTGTTATCAACTTGGGATGGAAACTGCGCACATTTAATGTCCTGGTGTAGGTAGGTGATGACTGGCACAGAAAGCAGTATCTGGTGGAGCAGGTCACCGTTCCAACCCAGCTGTCTTAGCAGTTTGTAAATGCAGTAAAGTCAGATTTGGTATTGGAAGAAACTGCAGTTCTCAGGAATATGTCAGTAGTTAAGGAAATGGAAGAAAAAAAAAACATTCCATGAGCTATATGTAGCAATAAGGAATGTTTAAATGTGGAAAAATTCCAAGGAATAAAATCAGAGACGAGAAGCAAGAAAAATAGTGCTAAAATATCTTCAAAAGAAAATTAAACTCTATGGGATACTATAACGGCTAGCAAGCGTGGTTTATAAAAACCAATATCCTGCATGCCCAACTGACCCCACAGACTTAGCCCTTTTCCTCAAAAGCACAGCTGATTGATAAATTTATTCACTTTTTCTCCATGTGAACACTCATCCCATTTTATAATGGAGGAGATACAAAAATAGGATTAGGTGCTTGGAGATTCACTTTGCAGTAACACTTAACTATACAAAGAGATTGCTGGACTCCTGAGTGGGATATGCAACAAAAGACATCTTAAGGACTTTGCTTCTCAGTGAATCAGAGGATCACAATGCTACTCACCTGCTTTATCACACAGATCACCTGAGCACTCCAGAATCCTGGGCTAGGATGAAAGCAATTAGACAAATCACCTACTATTGCTGGAGTTGCCTCAGCAGGACCCCTGTCCAAACCCAAGAGGGAGAAAGGACAAGGAGGATTGGGGTCTGAGCTCCAGGCCTAGGCCTTTTAATCAAAACTGTTGAGGCTACAGATAGTGCACCTTCTCCTAAGACACCACCCTGCCTCTGACGCCAACAATGAGAGTGTTCTCCCAGCCCCAGGTGGTCTCTATATAACCAGGGCCTCCAAATAGGCAAGGGGAGGCCCAATCTACTACTTCCATCTATAAAAGGAGCAAAAGGTTTGAGAGTTATCAAAGTAACTGTTCTTTGAAACAAAAACCAAAAAAGTAGTGCTTGGGAGCACCTATTTTTATAGACCTGCCTCATATGGTGGCTTCCTAAAAGCATCACCTCAGTCTTTGTTTATGAATTCACCTTAGAGATAGATTGGACTACTGATCAAGAAGAGTACTGGCTGTGGGTTCTCACCACCTGGGTTGAAAATCCACTTACTAGTTGTGAGATTTTTGGCAAATTACTTCTCTGTTCTTCAGTTTCTTCATCTTTATGAAGGGTAGAAATTGCGTCTCCCTAAAAGCATTGTTATAAAGTGAACTTAGTTAACATTCATGAAGCTCTTAACACAGAATCAGAAATACGGCATGTGCTTACTAAAATTTAGTCATTACTATTACTAACCCCACATGTGACCTACTGAGAGTCTAGACATCACAGCTGTCTTCGCCTTTCTCCCTTGTTCCCTTGTCACCTTCCATGGCTAGCACTGCTAGATTGGGGCCTTGGTCGCCTATGTCTATAGTCTGGGGACTCAAGCAATCAAACATGCCATATGGCACAGTTATGTTCCATTAGAGTTCTATCCTAATCTTACCATGTGATTTCATTCATCTCCTTCTCTATGGTTTAGTTGTTCCAACAGTGAAGTGACTTGAGATTTTCTAAAAGTCCCCCAGGGCAAAAGCAGATATATTGATATTTGTACTTCCAAAGTATTCTTAACTATAGTTTTGAAAACAATTTTGAAGCAATAAATTTTTAAATATCAGACTCTTCCAGGTATTGCTGTATATCATTATACAATTCCATAATTTTTAAGTAGGCTGCTCTTCAGTTCCCAATTTATCATGTGTATAAAACTTCTAGCTATCATGTTCAAGTTAAAATAAAAGTCTACAAATGAAGACATAGAATCAGCTTCACGTTTAAACATCTAAACTAACTTGCTCCAGGAAAAGGTTTACACATTAAGAATTGAGAGAGTTTCTGCTGACAGCCAGGTTCTGGTGTTATATTTCAGTTGTATAGTCTGCTCACAGTTCACAACTGCAGAGACAATAAAAGGGTCACATGCAAGTTAGCTGATATTCTAACACATATAATTTTGACTTCAAACTTACAAAGAAAGGAATGTGATATAAACCCACAGTCATGTATTGCATAACGATGTTTCAGTCAACAATGGGCCACACATACAAGGGTGGTCCCATAAGATGGAACCTAGGTATGTACAAGGCTACACCACGCAGGTTTGTGTAAGTACACTCTCTGATGTTCACGCTATTGGGGGCTGAGGATTGGACCTCATGGGGCAGACTCCCATCATGGTGCTTGCGCCACTGGCTTGACGTCGCTGCCCCACTGGGAGACCCAGTGGCTGCCCTGAGCACTTTGCTCAGAGGACCTCTCGATGGAGATTAGTGCCACTGACTCTGCGGGACATCACGAAGAGTTATTTCTTAAGCTGTCTCACAAAGTGTGTTTAAGCCTGGCTCTGGTTTTGGGAGTTCAAGGCCCCTCTGGAGTAATTAAGGGAATGCACAACATCGCCTAAATGATCCATTTCTCAGAACTTATCCTCATCGTTAAGCCACACATGATTGTAGTTAATGGTTGGTACCCAGGGTCTACAAATCAAGCTCCCAGTCTTCTGAGAAGATCGAATACAAATGATGGCTGGCCGCAGCCTCAGCAAAGCGCTTTCCTACCAGACGTCCAAGAGCTGCAGGTCAAGCTTTGTCAAGAGGAAGGGTTTGAACTGAAGCACTTGAATTTTTTATTAATGCTGCATATAAATCACTGCTGGCAAGAAAACTGTCATCAGTAATATGCACCAGAAAGCCTGCAGTTTAGAGCTTCTAAACAGCAAAAGATACTAAAGAGCAGGGTACATATACAAACAGAGTTTGGCATCTCACATGAGCGCACATCTCAGTTTTGTAGTCCAACTAATATAAGAAAAACGGCACTTCTATCTTAAAAACTTTATCAAAGCACAATCATCTTCTGACATCCCCAATAAAGGTCTTAAGCTGAACCTTAGGTGCTCTTTTACTCACTACTCTAAAATAGAAGGGACTGAGAAGAGGAGAGGATAGTGAGAAAGACGAACAGGAAAGAACATAATTCTGTTTCTAGAACCTACAAACCAGCTACACCATGGTAGAATTACAAATATCTGTATTTAAATTATGACAAGTTTGCTAACAAATTAAGGGGCTCCAATTGGAACTCCCAGGAAAAACCAGCAGCAGCGAGTAGTTAATTGTCCTGAATGTGAAGACCAAATGTCCTGAAATCTCTTTTCACCTCTTCTCCAACTTGGCCTGTTTGGAAGTTGCTTTGCCGGCTTCAGCTCAGGAAAAATGGGACAAGAGAACTCACTCTGCCTTGAGTGAAATAAGAATGCTTCATATCCCAGAATAATACCTGTCATTAGGTGCAACATAAAATATACCATAGAGTGAAAAGTCAACTTTTTACTCCCTTTCTACTGTTCAGCACCAACAATACAAAGCCTTCCTTCTTTTTCCTGAGCTACCTGACCAACGTATTTTGCCTTGGTCCTCCCTTGATGACACATCTCCCTTCCTTTCCTGGGAAACCCAATGTCCCATGTCTGTTTTCTACAATTAAGAAAATTCATTTCTTTCCTTATAGAAAACATACTCAGCAACCAACTGCTTAGCTTCTCCCTAGCAGTTAGATGCTGCAAAATTTAAGATTACCTTTTGATAAATGGAAAGGAGCAAGAGAGATTTAAGTTAGTTGGCCTATGTTTTTCCCATAGTTGCTTCCCATCATTGCTGAGTTTTGTATATATTAAAAATGAAAATTGCATATTCTTGGGCATTTTTTATAGATGGAAAGACATCTATCAACTATTCAGAAAATATTAAAGTTAGCTAAAGGTAACAAATACACTGAGATCTTCTGAGAATGAGGCTCACTCATTTACAACAGAATGGAACATCTCTATGGTAAGAAAGAGGCATTAGAATACACAATCGATAGGTAAGACAAATGGTGATAGGGAACTGCGCATGTCCATTATGCTGTTAGTTCCCTGAAGTGGTCATGAGTAGTTCTTTCCTTCCTTCCTTCCTTCCATCCTTCCTTCCTTCATTCCCCTCTCACTCCCTCTTTCCCTCTCTCCCTCTCTGCATCCCTCCCTGCCTCTCTCCCATCCTTCCTTCCTTTCTTCTTCCCTCCCTCCTTTCTTTCTTGTCTTTAGTTATATTTGGAATTGTTTTTCAGAATGTTTAGACTATTCTCCTCACATTGTCACCAGCTCATTACTGCAGAATTGCACTTCACAAACAAGAGCTGGCTGGAGACCCAACTTGGCTTAGCTGTGCCATCTAAGGGAATTATTAAAGGATGAATTTCTTTCTTTTTGAAAAGACAAGCACAATCTGATCAGCAGGCAGGCAGGGCCACTGCCTGCTTCTCTCTTCAGTGCAGTCTCGTGGCCTTTTGCTCTCTTAGAGTCACTCACTGATGAAGTGCACAGCAGCAGTGTTGTTTTTCAACTCAGAACCAAGATCCCACATTCTTTGTTGCAAGAACACATCCTTCACAGCCTTATTGTAATCAGCTTTACAACTTGTGCTGTTGTTATATGTACTAACAACTAGAAGTCTGTATTTCACACCAATGATAAACACTGAACTTTATAAACAGACACAATAAGAATTAGCCAACATACTCTCTTTTACATGGGAAAGTTAAATGTAATTTTCATCATATTAGTAATATAAGACAATGATTCTTAAATTATGGTATCTATACCATGATTTTAGATGGTGTATTTTGAGATAACATGGATTTGAGATAGACATATGTCTCTCATATCCATCATTTTTGGCATAGTTTTGCTTTCCTGTTCAGATAGCTTTGATTAGGAAAAAAATAAGTAAAAAATCTTGGGTAAATAATAATTTGGAGGTATGTATATAACACAAAAATCTTATAAGTTGTAAATGAGTATTGTACATTTGGAAAATCATTCAATATAAAACTCTTCTTTAGCAGAAAACAACAACAACAACTAGTAGGACCTGCAACTAAGATATACAATTATCTATGGGGGGGATTTGGGGAGATAAAGCAGGAAAAAAAAAAAAAAACTCTTCTTTTTGCACATTTAATTTGCATCACTTATTTAGAACTCACAGGTAGAAAATAGAGAACCTATAGAGCTTACAAGGGTCTTCGATGTTTTCCTGTCCAGGAGTCTGCTTTTCATAGTATCATGAATGAACTCTTGACAAGAGGCTAAAATGTCATCAGTGATTGTTGAAAATAAAAAAACAAAAAACTACAGAACTCTAATAAAAGTCTATTTATGCCCAGCAAAGAACCAAAGAATTTTGGTAGATTAGGAGATCTTTTATTTTAGAGCAAATATTTTGGCTTTTTGTCAATAAAATATCTTTGGTTATCTGACTTCCTTTGTTTTACATTCTATTAGTTTTATCAGACATGCAAAAAGGAATCTCTAGTTTTACCGACTAGGGCTTCTCATGGAAGTCTTATAAAGAGAAAGAGGACATTAATCATGTTAGCAAAATTAGGGCAGATTGGGGTTGGCCCGGTGCCACAGCGGTTAAGTGCATACATTCAGCTTTGGCGGCCTGGGGTTGGCCGGTTCAGATCCCAGGTGCGGACATGGCACCATTTGGCAAGCCATGCTGTGGCAGGCATCCCACATATAAAGTAGAGGAAGATGGGCATGGATGTTAGCTCTGGGCCAGTCTTCCTCAGCAAAAAGAGGAGGATTGGCAGCAGATGTTAGCTCAGGGCCAGTCTTCCTCAAAAAATAAATTAATTAATTAAAAAAAAATAGCACAGATTATGGTTTAGAAATTGTCTGTTCCACAAAGTATTCAGGAAATACTGGGAGATATGTCAGAGGAGGTAGGCCCAGGAACGAGAACATGAAGGAGGATGACCTAGCTCAGCATCTTTATAGCCCTGCATTCATTCAATCATGATATACAAAGGAATCCTCTGCTCTCTACCTATGTCTCCAGTCTGTGGCCACATATGGCCATATCTAGAAATCCAGAACTTAAACTTGCATTACTAATCATCCTTTTCTTAATTAACTCTCTTTCCTAATAACTGACAGAATAGGCTCCTCTCTTCACTCATTCCCAGTCCTCATTAGCAATTCCTTCTCCTGGGTTCCATTTATTATGAATTGCATCAGTTTGACCAGACATCTGCTCTCTCAGGAGTGTTAAAGCTTCCATGTCTAATGTTCCTTCCAGAAAAGGCAAGGATGTTACATGCTCTTGACATCTGTGATCATACTGCATGGGTAATTTAAAATACATGTTATCAAGAATGTATGATAGCATAAGTGAATGAAGTGTACCTTGAAGCCTTGAACCCAGCGCATAGTCTACAAAGCTCAGCCTCTCTCCCCCATATCTGTGAGCTGGAAGAACAGTGTCTGGCCTGGCCTCTTGACCACAGATGGGTTGAACATGCCATGCTACCTAGAGGCTGGCATTAGGACTCTGGAGGGTCTACTGCTGATGCATAGATGGTTTCTGTTTACCGTGGGACTTGGCTCTTCCTAGAGTAGAGAAAGGGAGGACTAAAATACAGCCAGAGAAGCTTCCTTTTTGCTAAGTCTGTGAAACACCAACAAAGGGTAAAGCTCAAATAAAATCCCTTCGTACTTTTACCTTGGCTCTTTCACACAATATTTACTCACATCTCACTTGTCATAACTTAATAAAGATACAAGTTACTTTTGAAATAGGCTTTTGTCAGAATGCCAATATCTTGAAATCTTAGAAACCTACTGCAAATGTGAGCACAGATTTTGAACAAGCTGGCAGCTGGCCAAGCACTGAAGATATTTAAGACAAGAGTAGTCAGCCATCCCATTTAATGTTTTGATTTTGTGCTTGAATAAAAAAGACTAGACTAGATAACCTTCCAACTCTAAGATTCCATGACTCTATTTTTCAAATATCCTGATATTTCAAGTATTATATAAACAAATGTTCTACAAGAAAAATTCTAAAACAGTTGTAATTGTGTTTGCTTTGCTCTCTCTCCCACTCTCTCTCCTTCTCTTCTCAATCTCACTCTCTCCCCTCTTACTTTCTTTTCTCCATCCATCCCATTCCCAAATACAACTCAATAACAAATTCTCCCACCAAAGGAACAGAGTTGTTAGTGATTAAAATCGGTGTTTTTAAATTCTCCACTCACTTATAAAAACATGTGATATGAAATACTGAAGAAACCTCAGGGGCATTCCAAGCATTTATGGACACAAAAATCAAGACTTGTGGTATTTTCCCTCAAAATTCATGTGAACTGAATCAAAGAGACATAAGAATTTACAGTTAAGACTTCGTAACCAAAATGAGTGCATTCTGTCCTTGTCAGTCCCTGGATATCGTAACTCTGAGATAACATAAATCTGCCAAGTCCTTTCCCTCTCCTTGGCACACCTCTGGTGCACGGCTTCTAACCTCTTTTCTAGAGCATTAGAGTAGCCTCTACACAGGCCTTTCCAATCCCACTCCAGGCTGCCTTCCTGCAGATACTAGAGGGGGCCTCCCAAATTGAGCCTGACAAATATCATGCAACTGCCCTCTACCTACTAAGTAAATGCCTGACCTTGACATTTCAATATTTCTAACATTCAAGCCTTTAATCCATTTTGAGTTGATTTTTGTGCATGGTGTAAGGTAATGGCCTACTTTCATTCTTTTGCATGTGGCTGTCCAGTTTTCCCAACACCATTTATTGAAGAGACTCTTCTTTCTCCATTGTATGCTCTCAGCTCCCTTGTTGAATATTAACTGTCCATATATGTGTGGGTTTATTTTCGGGCTCTCACTTCTATTCCATTGATTTGTGCGTCTGTTTTTGTGCCAGTACGATGCTGTTTTGGTTACTATGGCCTTGCAGTACATTTTGACATCAGGGAGTGTGAGACCTCCAGCTTTGTCCTTTTTTCTCAGGAAGCTTTTGGCTATTCGGGGTCTTTTATTGTTCCATATAAACTTTAGGATTCTTTGTTCTATTTCTGTGAAAAGTGTTGCTGGAATTTTAATAGGGATTGTGTTGAATCTATAGATTGCTTTAGAAAGTATGGACATTTTAACTATGTTAATTTTTCCAATCCAAGAACACGGAAGATCTTTCCATTTCTTTCTGTCGTCTTCAATTTCTGTCAACAATGTTTTATAGTTTTTGGTGTACAGATCTTTCACCTCTTTGGTTAAGTTTACTCCTAGGTATTTCATTCTTTTTGTTGCAATTGTGAATGGGATTGTATTCTTAACTTCCCTTTCTGCTAGTTTGTTGTTAGTGTATAGAAATACAACCAATTTTTGTATGTTGATTTTGTATCCTGTGACTTGACTGTATTCATTTATTATGTCTAAAAGTTTTTTAGTCGATTCTTTAGGGTTTTCTACATATCAAATCATGTCATCCACAAAGAGTGACAGTTTCACTTCTTCTTTTCCAATTTGCATCCATTTTATTTCTTTTTCTTGCCTGATTGCTCTGGCTAGTACTTCCAATACTATGTTAAAGAAGAGTGGTGAAAGTGGGCATCCTTGTCGGGGTCCTGTTCTTAGAGGGATAGCTTCCAGTTTTTCTCCATTGACAATGATATTTGCTGTGGCTTTCTCATATATGGCTTTTATTATCTTGAGGAATTTTCTTTCTATCCCCATTTTATTTAGAGTTTTTATCATAAATGGATGCTGTATCTTGTCAAATGCTTCCTTGGCATCTATTGAAATGATCATGTGATTTTTATTCTTCATTTTGTTAATGTGGTGTGTATCACATTGATAGATTTGTGATGTTGAACCATTCCTGCATCCCTGGAAAAAAACCCACTTGATCATGATGTATGGTTTTTTTTAATGTACTGTTGTATTCAATTTGCTAGTATTTTGTTGAGGATTTTTGCATTGATGTTTATCAATGATATTGGCCTGTAATTTTCTTTTTTTGTGTTGTCCTTGTCTGGTTTTGGTATCAGGATAATGTTGGCTTCATACAATAGTTGGGAAGCCTCCTCTCCTCTTCAATTTTTTGGAATAGTTTGGGAAGGATAGGAGTTAAGTTTTCTTTGAATGTTTTGTAGAATTCTCCAGGGAAGCCATCTGTTCCTGGACTTTTATTTTTTGGGAGGTTTTTGATTGCTGTTTTGATCTCCTTACTGGTGATTGGTCTATTCAAATACTCTACTTCTTCTTGGTTCAGTTTTGGATGATTATATGTTTCTAAGAATTTTTCCATTTCTTCTAGATTATCCAAAAATCAAGTTAAAATGGATCAAAGACTTAAATGTAAGACCCAAAACCATAAAACTTCCAGAAGAAAACATAGGCAGTACGCTCTTTGACATTGGTCTGAGCAGCATATTTTCAAGTACATGTCTGACTAGGCAAGGGAAACAAAAGAAAAAATGAACAAATGGGACTATATCAAACTAAAAAGCTTCTGCACAGCAAAGGAAACCATCAACAAAACAAAAAGACAATCTAACAATTGGGAGAAGATATTTGCAAACCATATATCAGATAAGGGGTTAATATCCAAAATATACAAAGAACTCATACATCTCAACAACAAAAAAACCAACAACCCAATTAAAAAATGAGCAAAAGATCTGAACAGAGATTTCTCCAAGAAGATATATAGATGGTCAGCAGGTACATGAAAAGATGTTCAACACCATTAGCTATCAGGGAATTGCCACTCAAAACTACACCGAGGTATCACCTCACTCCTGTCAGAAGGGCTATAATTAACAATACAGGAAACAGCATGTGTTAGAGAGGATGTGGAGAGAAGGGGACCCTCCCCTGTATACTGCTGGTGGGAGTGCAAACTGGTGCAGCCACTATGGAAAGCAGTATGGAGTATCCTCAGAAAATGAAGAATAGATCTACTATATTATCCAGTATTCTACTGCTGGGTATTTATCCAAAGTACTTGAAAACACAAATGCATAAAGATACATGCACCCCTATGTTCATCGCAGCACTATTCACAATAGCCAAGACTTGGAAGCAACCTAGGTGCCCATCAAGGGACAAATGGATAAAGAAAATGTGGTATATATACATAATGGCATACTGCTCATCCATAAGAAATGACGAAATCTGGCCATTTGTGACAACATGGATGGACCTTGAGGGTATTATGCTAAGTGAAATAAGTCAGAGAGAGAACGTCAAATACCATATGATCTCACTCATAAGTAGAAGAGAAAAACAAGGACAAACAAACACATAGCAAGGGAGATTGGATTGGTGGTTACCATAGGAGAAAGGGGGAGGGAGGGGATTAGGCTCATATGTGTGGTGATGGACTATAATCATTTTTTGGGTGGTGAACACGATGTAATCTACAAAGAACTCAAAATATATGATGATGTACATCTGAAAGATATATAATGTTATAATCCAGTGTTACTGTAATAAAAAAATAAATAAATGAAAAAATATTTCTAGAGTTCTGCCTTGCCTTATTTTTTCAGCCTTATCCTCTGTAATACTCCTATATACCCCTACACTCCAGTATTTCATGTACTTGTCACTATTGACATTTGGGACCAGACAGTTCTCTGTTGAGATGGACTATACGGTGCATTAAGGAATGTTTAGCAGCATCCCCAACCTCTTCCCAATAGATGTCAGTAGCACCCCTATGTTGTAGCAATCAAAACTGACTCCAGACATTAACAAATGTCCTATGGGGGTCAAAATCACCCCTGGTTAAGAACCACTGCTATAATCAAATCAAATTGCGTTACTTATTGTTCCTAAACCATACCCCTCTTTTATTTAACAATGTATTTTTATTGATAAAAATTTCTCCTAAGTTACTTCCATAACCTCCCTGTAGACACATACACACACCCCATTAGTTTCACGTGTTGATATTTCAGGAGACATCTAGAGCTTCCTCCATGAAACCTTTCTCAAGTCCTGCATTCTGTTGTGACCAGTCCTTTTAATTCATCCTTTGTATCCACCTCATTCATTAAACCTCCATCTTCTTTGGGATTACAATATTCCCATTCATCCATTTGTCAAATTTTCCTTGAAATGTTTTAATTAATTCATTCAGTTTATGAGCACTGTGCTCCTACAATGTGCTAGGCATTGCTGTGTACATTGGGACTAGAGTGGTGAGTAGAGCAGCTCTCCGCCCTGTCAAACTCACAGGTCAAGGAAAGGGTAGATGGGAGGTGAACTGTATGGGGGTGGGGGTACTAATAAATTACTAAATTTAAAAAATACATTATTTGGTGATTTCTATGATTTTTCTTAGCAAACAAGTGGTGCAACAGACTATAATAAGTAGAAACTCTTTCGATATAGCAGGCAGGGAAAGCCTTAATGAAAAATGATATTTAAGCTGCGGATTGAAGTATGAGAAAGATCATCCTTGCATTTTTGCCCTTGGAGGTAACTGCATGTGCAAAGGCCCTAAGGCAGGATTGTGTTTGTCTTATTTGAAGATTTGAAGTTAATTCCTAGGGCTGGATTATAGTAATCAAAGGGGAAAGTTGTAGGAAATTAATGGGGAGAGGGAAGCAAGGACCAAATGATGCAAGGCCTCTTAGTTCAAGGTAAGAATTCTGGATTTTCTTTGAAATGTTTTAAGAAACAAGTAAAGAGATTTATGAAGGGAAGTGACATGATCTGATTCACACCATTAATACATTACTCTGGATGTTGTATAAAGAATGTGAAAAAGGAGTGTTTCTGTTTAAAGAATCTGAGGATTAGAGAATATCTTAATTTTTCCTATAGCTAAAACACCAAAAGGATTGAATTCTCCATTTTAGAACATTCCCCATGTTGTGCTATGAAAGAATTAAGGAGTGAAGTATTGATCTCTTCAGCCATTGGAACAGAGAGCTTTTGTTTGTTACCTCAGTATGCCATGGAAATATTAACATTTTCTATGAATGCCATGCATGAAAAAGGATCGGAGGCACTGCTGTAACGTGGGACTAAATTAGTCATGCACACTATGTGTAAACACGTCCAAAGGCCTGGGAACTCACCACCTCCTAAGAGAGCATTTTCCAGACTTGGAAAGCTCTAACAATTAGAAAATTCTTTAAGCTGAGTCAGAAATGTGTGGGATATATTGATGAGATCATGAGTAGACCAATTTGGCTCAGGCAAAAGTTCTCTTAGAGGAGATTCATCTAACTCAACAACCCTCCTCCCCAATCTACCTCTCAGTGAAAATACCATCTTCCCAAGAGCTTACTAGCCCTTTACTCCTACCTCTCTGCCTCATAGCTGTGAACACATTGCTGACCCTCCTCTTACCTCTTTTCCCTGAATCATTCCAACTATTCTCCTTGCCTGTAAGATAGGACTTTAGTGCATCCTCCTTTATAAGCTTTCCCTGAATCCCCATCCCCAGTTCACAGTTACTCATCCTTCCTCTTGTGCTTCTTCTCTACTAGACTGTGAACACCCTGAAGACTAGGACTTGATTTTATTTATCTTGATATCCTGAGCACAACGGAGAGTGCCTATTACACTTTGGATGTCTGGTAAATATTTGTTAATCATTATGGGTGGAACAACTCTGAATTTTGGAGTGAAATTTTCAAACTTTAATTAGTTATGGGAGTCATAACTTACTTACTAGTCATGGAAGTCATTTATTCAAACATTTGCTCCACAAACATTACTAGGTGCCTATGTGGCCAATGATGAAATTGCATGGTCCCTACTTCATGAAGCTTATGGTCTAGATGGAGAAGCAAACACTAATCGAATGATTGAAAAATAAATAAACAAAATGATATGAATTCTAGAAGGGAAAATGCAGGGTTCCACAGCAATATACAGCAGGGAAACCCAATTTTGTCTGGGTTCTCAGGAAGGCTTTCTTCATACGGTAAAATTTGAGCTAAGACCTGAAAAACAAGTAAATCTTGAGAAACATACTTAAACTCGCTAAGCCTCAGATCTCTCGCTAATAAATGAGGATAAAAATGCCTTCTGTTTAGGGTCCTCTCTAGGATTAATCAGTTAACGTCTGTAAAGTGCCTGCCAATGAAAAGGAAATCAATAATTGGCAAGTTCTCTTAATGAGTGAGAAATGAAGACAGGCTGGACCGGAAGGACTATGGAAGGACTTAAATGTCTCATGTAATGTGTTGAATTATTTCCCTCAAAAAAGACATGTTGAAGTCCGAACTTTCAGTACTTCCTAATGTGAACTTATTTCAGAATAAGATAATAATAGAAGTAATTAGCTGATTGGTGCTATTGGAACAGGCCCTTTATCCAACATGACTGGTGGCCTTATTAGAAGAAGGAGATTTAGATACAGACACAGAAGAGGATATCATGTGGTAAAGGAGCCAGAGACTGAAATGCTGCAGCTGCAAGCCAAGGAATGTCAAAGATTGTCAAAGCACCAGTCTATGGTACTTTTTTACTGCAGTCCTAAGAAACTAATATATATCCTAAAAATGTTTGGATTGCATATTTCAGGCAATGATACAGATCTTGAAGACTCAGTTAGAAGGTAAGATTTAAACAAGAAAATGTACATTAAAAAGTGCTTTGAGAAGCTAAAGCTAGAATCAGTGTTTTCCATGTTAACGCATTTTCTGTTTCCACTGAATCCACAGCTCCTTGAGGGCAAAACCTGTGCCTTCCATGGAAAGCTGAACTCAATATATACTGGTTAAATGAATTATTTCAAATAAACATTTGGGTACACAAACTATTTGGGGAAAATTTAGCGGTGGAACACTTTAACACATTGAATTTTTACTCCTCTAAAGTAAAAATCATCTTCTCATTTAATTGAAGAGGCAAAGCATGCAGTGAATTAAGTCCAATTTGCACGCAATTGTGCATGCAATGTAGATCTTGCCTTTAACTAGGCAGCAAGCTGTGTACAAACTCAAACACCTTATATTTGAAGTCAACATTGTTTGTTTAAAATTTTCAGTAGTTTCCTTCCTTGTTTCCAAAGAAAAATATCATAGCACGTCTCTTTCTAACTTACAGCCCACAAAATCCACAACTGATAATAAGAATGTATCCCCTGGAGGCTAATACATTTCTCTGATATTATACTAGTAATGCCTTCAAGTTCTGCAGCAAGCCTATAATTCTATAAAAAAAATTCATGATTTTAATTCATATAGTTTTGCTCTATTTAGTTACATTTATAATCCAAAAATATTCTACACTTATAAAAATAGTAAATAGTGGGTAGAGGAAGCAATGTACTGTATCATATTTTATGAAGTTTCAAATGCCGTGTGTATTGATCTGGTATAAAGTAGAGAACATGCTTCGTTTAAATTAAGACTTTAAATTTAATTTTATACCAATTCCTTGAACTCATTATCCATAATATATTTGTTTACATCCATGGAAATGTTACCTGGTTAAATGATGCAATTTTGGCTAATTCATATTGATTTGCATTTTCTATCTTCTCTATTTGTGTGATTTCATGCTGTAATCATTAAATAATGAAAGAGGGGCCCTTAGTTTGAGAAAATCAATATTATTGCCCATGGATGTTAAATATACATGGAAAAATAAAACAAATACAAGGATGTGTTTGAGTATCCCACGCTGGTCCTGTAACAATCTTTAGAAGAAGCAGTTCTCAGAGGTCTCCTGCACCCACCACTTCTGGGGCACAGGAGACCCCTTGGTGCCCTCATTCTATTTAGCATCAGTTTTTAGAAACGTCCCTTGAGTTCCTCTTTCTGGGAATTAGCTCCTTCTTCAGACACTCCCAGACTGGCCCAACTACTCCCTACCAGTGGTTCTTAAACTTGAAGGGTGATTACAGAGATTCCTGGACCCCAACAAAACTTATTGAACTCAGAGTATTGAGGGACAATCCTCAGAGATTTCATTTAAAAAAATACTCCAAGTGACCCTGCTTGAGAAGATCTCAAAACCTCAGATGGGAAAACATCGCCCTCGACTTTCCGGCTCTTGGGTGTTCTCCCAGCTCACTCTACCTGAAGCTGCTGAATCTCCCTCCTTCCTGCTCTACAGATACGTGTCCCAACCTGCCCTCCTATGCCTTTTCATCCCCTTGAATGTCATGTAATCTGGCTGACCATCTCATGCTAGTGGGAGAGTCTGGAAGGACTCTGATGCACATAGATGTATCTTCATAAAGGCTTTCTGATGGCTGTGGCCAGCCCCACAGGGAGAAGTCATAACCTGAACCAGAGATTCTAATAGTGGGAACATCAACCAGGTGGTAGTTGGGATTTCACCATGCTCCCTAAATAATATGTTGTACATGTCCTGCATTTGCATAGTGGTGAAGAAGGACAATGAGTATCTCTGAGAAAGGCATTCCTACTGGAGAGATCTCAGCTTGAAGCCCAGACCTGCCAAATGCAGCCTATGTGGCGCAGTGCCAGTCAAGTGACCTTTCTGAGCCTTGCATTTATGGAAAAGAGATAATTTATACTTTCTAGAATTAGTTAGATTAACAATAGTGTATAAAAAGTGTCCATAAGTGCATAGAATTTAATAAATTAGTAGTAAAAAGATATACTAGAAAGCTATAATTTTTACAAAAAGATTGGTCTCATTCCCTTTAGCATCCCAGGAGCTTATGCAATCCTTGTACTTCCAACAAAGGTCGTGATGGTGGAGTTTGCTCCAAACTCTCAGCTGCAAACCCAGGGTTAAAATTGAAGGTTGAAATAAGGATTAAAGGCAAGACCATTTAAATTAATTGAAGTTCCTGGATTTCTTCTCTTTAGGGTATAGAACTGGAAAGGGGTTAAAACAGAAAAATCTCCATTAAAATGATCTTTAAATTGGCAAACAAATGCCTTTTGCTTAATACCAAACAATGGAATTTAATGTGAGAGAAAATTATTTATTTCTTCTGTCCAAGTCACCATATTTTAAGGCCTGTTCATTGGTATTTTTCCAACATCTCAGTTTCTGGGACTGGGGCAAAGGGTTAGGACTTCCAGTTTTGTTTACATTTTATTCTCTTCATTTATTTGTTTAATTTTCCTTTATGAATTGAGTGTGAAATGCACACTGAATTCATGCATTAAATATCCCTGACATAAGGGACATCTCCAATGTATTCAATCATTAATGAGCTTGGTACTGAGTTTCCATCACAAAAGAGCAGCAAGTTTCAGTTCATCCTACAACAAATGTCTGAAGGTTTTCGTCATCCTGTAACAAGAAGAAAGCACCAGCCCAGTTATCACCTCGCCCTGGAATTAACATGTGAGTAGTTTCTATGTCCTAGATCTTACTGCCCTGAGGTAAAGGATAAAATTACAGAGTAGATTTACAGCCTAGAATCCTGGGCTTTTGGGATTTTATGAGATCTTTGGAGTATCAGGTATACACTTTATTCCCTTTTTCCTGGCATCATAGTTGGTCCTCAATATTGAGACACTTCCATACATGCAATACTTACTCTCAAATACATATTTTTAAGGAATTTTGATATCTATTTTTCTCAAAAGAGGATTTAGATTCTTGAGTAAAAGGACCTGGACATACAGTTGTGTCTTATCTTCTACTGGTCAAAGCAATTTAGGTGAATTTTTCTCTCATAATTCTGCAAAATACAGTACAAGAATAATGACTTGTTAATTCTGTAGACTAACGGGAGAAAACTGAGCTATGAGGACAATCAAGAGCAGAGGTTGGCAAGCTACGGACCATGAAGCAAATCCAGCTCCCCATCTGTTTTTGTAAATAAAGTATTATTGATTGAAACACAGCCATGTCCGTTTGTTTAGGTATAGTCTATCGTTGCTTTTGTGCTAAAATGGCAGAGTTGAGCAGTTGCAACAGACATTTATGATCCACAAAATCAACAATATTTACTACCTGTCACTTTACAGAAAAAGTTTGCCAACTTCTTGTCGAGAGCACAACCCTAACAATATTGTGAAGGCCAATGTCAGTGGCCTTCCACAAATTTTCTTTTGTTTACAATTCCTGGACAGTGGATAAAGTTTAAACTTAACAAGTCTTGTTATGTTATGTTCTTAAATATGAGAAGTTACCTTAATTTTGTTGTCTTAAATACTGGATACCTACTGGAAACATATTTAATTCTCTATTACACGATTTCCAAATAAGCATCTGAAAGCTGCTATTGTAATCATTATTCCTCTTCAGAACTCTCTGAGTACATTTTTAAATATAGATCAAATGAAAAAAATAAGTGTTTAAAGTAGTACTTTGACAGGAAATGTATTATTGTGGAGAAAGAAAAGGACAAGAAGGCAATACACAAAAATTACCTCTAGATCTTTAAGGAAGAAAAAAATATACAGATAGATAGACATGCATCTTACCTAAAATCTTACTGGTTCTGGATCTGATTTGATCATCCAGATCAATAATCAAATTCAGATGATTGCATATTACATGTCTATTAACGTTTTTAGGTAAACACTAACTTTTAAAGAAGAGGCTGATAAGATCAAGTTAGGTGTGGAACTGCTTCATTTGGAATTTGCTTTTCTTACAAAGAGTCAAAGTATTCTTTAAGAAAAAACAAACCAAAAACACAACTTTCCTTATGCTCTCAGTGAGCCACAATGACTACAGGCAACATCTTTTAAAAAGATAAGTAAAACCATTTTTCAAACTTCCACTTGTCCTTGCAAAGTGTCCTGGCTTAAAAGGGTATTGAGAAACTTTGCCTATTCTTAATCCAAAGACACTGCAAAGCAAATCCAAGTAATAAAGAAGGATTAAGACTAAAGCTACTACATAGAGTTCATCAAGTCCTACAAAAGACTTTCACAACGTTTCTGACTCCATGTCTATGTTCCCCTAAAATAGAAGCTATTCTTTGGGCAATAGAATCCTTGCACTGATCTGGAACAATGATGCAGGGACTAATTGAGTGACTCAGAATTAATAGAACACACTCTTACTGGGTGACTCAGGCGTCAGGCACTGTACTGCATGCTGAGGGTTCAAAGTCGTGAACCCTTCTTAGGATCCTACCTTTATGGAGCTTACACCTTAGTGGCAAAGGGAGACAAGTCAATCCAGAAGAGTGTGGAGAGTATTAGGATCTACTGGAGTTGAAAACCATGACTCCCACCCACACAGAGAATGAACATGTTTTACTCAATTAATGAATCAGATGTTATGACCCAGATCAAAGAGCATTTTAGAAGCTAGCTGGCTGGAGACAACCTTAGGATAAGATTGATGGGTGGATACAAAACTGGTTCATGTCCAACAGGGTCATAAACCTTTGAAATTATCCACTTGGCAGGAATCATTTGCATTTCTACTTTGTAAAAACCTACAAGTTAATGTGCAACTTCAGGAAGTCTGGCATTTTTAATTAACAGCAAACAGTGAGGTGACCTAACTACATTCCTCCAGTTAATCCTTGGGTGGCCCTTCCTTCTATGGGACATTTTTGCCCTATTTCTACACTTCAGTTATGTTTTCTGAAGCCGGGTGGAGGTTTCTTTCACCAGTTGGAGTCGAGGTGGAGTGGGGCAAGTTGGTAATATTTGAGCTGAGATTTGGAAGATAAGTGGGGGAAAATCTAGACAAGAATGGGAAGTCGAGCATTCCAGGAAAGGAAAAACATGTGACAACTTCATGTTCATTCCTGCACTAGTCTATGTAATCCACCCACAGACTGGTAAATCACAAAACCACTGGGGAAAGGCAGCACACAGAAGTTTCTTTCCCTAGAATGCAGAACAAACTGACCAGCATTTGGTAGGCGTGGATTAAGAAGTAAACTCCCAGGGTGGCAGGATCCAGAAGCTGAGGAAGGATTGGAATGCCTCCTCTAAGCCTGGGCATGCCCTATTTTGGGCCATGAGTTTAGCAGAAGACTGAGAAAGAGAAAGAGGAAAAAAATCTGTAAATCGTCTATTTACTCCCCACATGTGCTGCTTGTCTGAATCAGTTTGTGGTCTCTCACTTACTCTATTTAGAATTCTGTACATCTGGGTGTATTTTTTCTAGTGTTTCCTATCATATCAGTGACAGAATTGCCAACACAGAGGTATCCATAAATTATACTGCAGTCTAGTAGTGTCTAGTGTCTGGAAAGCTTGGAACAAAAGACTCCAATGCAAATGTTAGCTGCTTAATTCAGTGAGTATTTGTGATATTACCCAGGTGCCAATGACATCTTTCTGACCAGCTCAGAAGCACCAGGGACCAACCCAACATACATTTTTAATGTGCTCAGCTGTGACAGCATAGATACACAGAAGACCTTAAGGCCTTAAAGTCATCCTCTTGGAAACCGCTGCACTTTTAGGGATTCAGAAGAAATGGTTTAATTAATCTTTTTCAGGACAGCTTTTTTTGATATAAATTATGTACACTGAAAACCTGCCAATTATGGCAAATTAAAGGACTTGGCAAGTACGTTCCTTACAGGCAGATGGTAAATAATATCCAGATTCTGACTTGAAATAGCACCAGAGATTAGCTAGTGCTGAATGCAAAAGCAATCCAGATATGAGAAATAAACGGGTTTAATGTGAGCTCAAGAGGAGGGTTTGGGTTTAGGATGGCTTTAGTGACGTGAGTACAGTGGATGACTCATTATCATTATACACATTTCCATGAGATGAGCCTATTCTTCCTGTGATTCTTTGATGAACAATTATTTATTGTGTCAGCATCTTTGGGATGGTACTGTGGGGGAAGGGAATTAGCCACCCCAAGATATGTCTCTTTGGCATGAAGATTGTTTTGGGCCGGTTACTTTTAAAAATGGCAGACAGGAAAGAAACTCTGAAAAGTAGAATTGACTTACCCTTTGTTAACAGACATCTACATTTGTAAGGGAAATCTCCATTTTTAAAAGCATCTCGTTCTCTGTACCAGGAAGAAGGGGGATGACTTTATCTCTAGAAACTCTTACCAATGCAGAAGGTAAGGAATTAAATCTGCATATAACCTTACTCTTGTTTACTGTGCTTGTCTAGTAATCTCCCATAATTGACTCCTCCCACCCTCAACATCCTCCTTTGCCTTTAGCTGAAGATGATATTTAAGGTGCTGGCTTCAGCCATTTTGGCGAGTTGCTCAGTTTGCCTGAGCCTCTCCCATGTATACTTGTTATAAAGCTCTGTTTAATTTTCTCCTGTTATTCTGTCTCATGTGAATTTAATTTGTCCTCCAGCCAGAAGGACCCAAAGCGGGTAGAGGAAATGTCTTCCTCCCCCACAGTACTCACATGCCTCAGTTTCCTCATCTGTGCAATGAGCATACAGCAGGTTGGTGAGAGTTTTTAATGACATTACCATGCAATGTGTTTAGCACAGCATTTGGCAGACAGTAAGTGCTCAAAAATTTTAGCTGTTTTTGTTAGCGTTGTTATAATATGACTACCAACATAAATAACAACTCTCACACACCCCCACCCAAGGTGATGGTATTAGGAAGTGGGGTCTTTGAGATGTTATTTGGAAGCAGAGCCCTCATGAGTGGAATTAGTGCCTTTATAAAAGGGACCCCACAGAGCTCCCTAGCCACTTCCACTATATGCAGTAATGGCAAAAAGACAGCCTTGTATGAGGAAGCAGGTCTTCATCAGACCCTGAATCTGCCAGCACCTTGATCTTGGACTTTCTAGTCTCCAGAATTGCAAGAAATAAATATCCGTTGTTTATAAGCCATCCAGTCTATAGCATTTTGTTATAGCAGCCCAAAAGGGCTAAGATGGCTTATTTGCCTAATAGGTGGATTTCTTTTTCATTAATTCACCACAGAAAGCATTTAGAACAATTACTAGGCTCAGTTACAGACCCCACTCTTTGAGGAAGAAAGCAGTGGAGGAGAGAGGTGGGGAGACACCAACAGGATGACAAGGCAGAAACAGCACCAGGTAGAACTGAGGTAAACTGACACTGCCATCAGGGTAAAGCTTTCAGCATCTGCTTGCACATGCCCCCCCCAATCCCTGCAACTCTCACAAAACACCCCCAATCTCAGCCAATCCGAGGCTTAGAATCTTCCTGGCGTTCGAAGTCACAATAGGACAAACTCAAGTGTATGTTCGTCATGTAGTTCGTGTTCTGCCTAGGTTGCTAAAATTAGGGCATGACTCAGTCACAATACATCATTACGGCTATTTTCAAGGCTGTAAGTGATGTGGTGCACAGGCACTGATGCAAACGCTTACCCCAATTAGCTTCTGCAAGCGCTCTTCCTGCAACAGGGCTCCGTTTCCTAGGAACCTTCGATCTAATTACAAGGCTTGATTCTCCCACAGGGCTTGCCTGGCTCGATGATTTCATCTTACTTTTAGGCTAACCTTTGCCTATCAGTGATGTCATTGGAGTGTTGCTTCTCTTGAGAGGCTCCTAGGAACACACTAAAAGGTTAATTTGTTTGATATTTGGTTAAAGAGACTTCCCTCCTGGAGCGGCCTTGTTTTGCTGTAGGCAGGTAATGGTACAAAGCAGGCAGCGTCAAAAGAAGGCAATTTGCACCCAGCCAGCACCAGAATCGCTTTATGCACTCACTGCCCAGGAGCCATTCGGATCGAAAATCACTGCTGAGAAGGAAGTCAGTGGATCCGTTCTACAATTCAGATTATTCATTCAAAGAAACTTTGCATATTTCCTAGTGTGTTTCCTCTCAAAAACAGGAGCCACAAACCTCAGTGGAAAATGTAACTACTTATGCCACAGGAAAAACTTGTGTTCAGCCATCTTAAACATTAGAAAAACGAAAGAAAGAGCACAAATAACTTATACATAACAATTCCATCATTATTATTCCCAAACATGAAGTGTATTTGCTACCTCTGGAGAGCCTCTCCCCTCCTCCCCGCCCTGCCCCTGCGTTCCCCACCCACGGCCACCAGCAAAATACTCGTCCTTCCTCCAGGAGCCAGTGCTGACCATGAGGGTGAGAACCAGGCCAAGCTTGCCAGGGGAGAAACTCCAACTCTTGAGACCCTAGCATTTCTTATGAGCTACACAAATGAAAAATAACTGATTCCACTAATGTTCTTCATTTACTAATATAATTCAAAATAAAGATTCTGGCCTTAACTTTATCTTTTCTTCTTAAATCAACCTTTAGTATTCCTCTTATATACCAGGGTTTCCCACAACACCCAACTCTGCTATTCAATAGCACTGTCTAAATCATTATTTTTGCTTAATTAAATAAAACCTCATCTCCTATTTATCTACAACATTTCAATGTCTATTATTTCATAGAATAATAGAAAAACCTCTACAACATAATGAGAGAGTTTGAAGCATGATATGAAATCAGCATATGAAAGCAGCAAATAAAAAAGTGTAAGAATTTTGGAACAAAGAATAAGAGAGTCCATGATCAAATTTGGCAAAACAATAAACTACATGGACAGAGTGCACACAGATTTACACAATTCACCCTGAATATGAGAATGTAGCTCACATCAAAATCAGAAAGCTGTAACATAAAAATAAGTAAAAAAGAAAAATCACTTTATTCAATAGGTAATAAATATATGAGGTGTCTAAGTGGTATTTTGGGCTGAATACAAATAAATACATCTCCAGATAAGTTTGCAAATAATAAAGTAAAAGTTGATTGTTTAAAGTTTGTGTAAAGAGGCAGATGGCAGAGTGAACCCAGATCACATCATTTCCATTTTCTATTCTGCCTTCTCAAATAAACAAACTTAAAAAAGAGAATTAAAAAAAATCAGCAGCAGTCAAAAAGGAAAGAAGTACAATTGAAAGTAATAAACATTAATAAGAAACTAAAATGAAGCAACGGAAGATTCTAGAATGTATGAAGACATGTGAGTAACTTAGTTGGCTTCTAAACATTCATGAATATTCTAGAAACAACAATTTTCAGTCAATAACATACTGACGCTATCCAATAACACTGACAAACTTTGGAAAAGCAAATTCAGATTATAACCTTGAATTTTTCTTTTTCTGACAGATAGTGGAAATAGTTCCTGGGAGGGATCGTGAAAAGGAGGAAACGTCAAAAATGAGGATAACTTTACAGGAGTTCAGAATGAATAAAGATAATATGAATGGAAATGAGAAGAAAACCCTGTTGTTTAGAGGATACCGTGGTTTAAGATATTCAACACAACCTCAACTTAGCTCATTGTCATTACTCATCCTCTTAAATTGTAGTTCCAAGGAAAAACAACCAAAATAGAGATCAACCACGGTGGGAAAGGAGGAAAGGAAAGTTTATTTGCATTTTATTGGTAAAATCAGCAAATCAGATAATCTGCGCCAAATAGTTTACATCAATTACAAGCAAGATTAAAAGAACCTGTGTGCCAATAATTCAAAGATGTTACAGGGGAAAAAAAATTAATCAATAAATAGTAAGTAAAAAGTAGGGGGAAAAACATGCACGAGTCAAGAAAAAATTGTCTATGAAGGGAAGACTGACACAGGAAAGTGGGTCCAGCCCAACGGTGTAGTGGTTAAGTTTCCACGTTCCCCTTGGGTGGCCTGGGGTTCCCAGGTTCAGATCATGGGCATAGACCTATACACTTCTCATCAAGCCATGCTGTGGCAGTGTCCTACATACAAAATAGAGGAAGACTGGCAGAGATGTTAGCTCAGGCATAACCTTCCTCACACACAAAAAAAGCACAGGAAAGAAAAAAAATTCTCCAGAAACGCTTTGTTGCCATAGAAAAATGTAATAAGATGATTTTGCTTTAAAAAGTAAAATGGAAAAACATAAAAAGACAGCATCCAGTATTAAGAAAAGTTGATGTCCAAAGCAACAATATTATGGAACATATCAATAAATTTTCAACAAGAAAGGAATAGAATAGACAGGGCAAAGAAGAAATAGAATAGGCAAGGCTAAAAGTAAAATTGCTACCCTAAACTGAGATGTTTTTAACATAATAAAAAATATAGAAAATGCAGAAAGGGATATCAAAAGATAGAGGGGGGAGAAAGAAAGGAGGAAGGGAGGAAAGAAAAGAAAGGAAGGAGGGCGATAGCAAAGACAGATAGGACAACTGGTTCCTTGAAGAAGAAAGCCCAACCATAAAACCAAAAAGATGTTAAAGGGTATTAAACAAGAAAATTTCCATAAAATAATTGGGAAAAAATAACTAAAGATAAAGAGAATGCACTCTAATCCAGGAAAATTAATTCAGAACACTCAAAGCCAAAACACATGCCGGTTTACTACTAGATATCAAAGAGAAAGAAAGACTTCTCCAGTCTACCTCCAGAAAACCCAGGTTACACACCAGGAGATAAAACCAGGATGCCCCAAAAATTCTCCACAGCAACATTTAAGGCTGAAAGCTTAGAGAGAAAAGTCTACGAAGTTCTGAAGAAGAGAAAACGTGTTCCATGAATTACGTATCCAGCCAAGTTTCAGGTTCAGAGGTTATAAAAAGGGTATTCAGAATCACAGAACTCAGACAATACAGCATCTGAATGACTAATGTTGAGAAGCCACAATAAGCCATTGGGATCCACTGCACTTTTGTCATTTTTAGATAGGAAAGTATTTTAGGAGATTGAGATTGAGTTGCCTTTGAGTACCAGAGAGAAGTTCATTGTAATAATGAAGAATGGATTAAATGAAGCTGCTTTACACTTGTGGCAGTACAAGTGGAAGGGAAAAGACACATTTAAGTGTATGACTACAAAGCTTGCAAACAACAGTAGTTAAATTTGTATTTTCTTGCATGCACACATCTCTCAGCTTCACAGAAGACAGCTATCCCAGTATGTTAAATGACACTTTATATTTGTATACATTCTATTCTCATTTTTGTCACTGTCTAAAGCTTGTTTTGTTTGCTAAAAATATTTGCAAGTCAAATTATAACACTTTTTCCTTCCAGAAATTCAGAAATTTATGCAACTTTTAGAATTGGTAATGTAATTTATACAAAATAATTGGAATACCCATTGTAACATGAAAATTGATAAAAACTTTGGGTATTATTCCATTTCTATTCATACCTCAAGATTTAAAAGGCCATATTCGAGAATGGAAATTCTGGTAACTTTCTGCCTTATTATCGTATTTTTGATGCAATGCCATACTAACCAGGCCCTGAGGAATTAGCCTAGTGTCTGTAGGGTAAGCAGGTACTTGAACAGTCTCTGTAGAAAAATTCACTTCTCTAAGAGTCTATGGGTTCAGTGCTTACGTATCGATAGAGGTGCTGACTGATGCATTCAAGACCCTTCTACAACTTAATTTCAACCACAGTTGCCTTTATTTACTAAGATTATTTTAGCCCTTGAACTCAGAATGCAGAAGTCAGCCCTCTCATTAATTTCCAAAAGAAATTTACTCATACAAAAGAATTATTGGGCATTGTAGGCTTCAGTGAAGATTTGGATGATCATGGGATGACACGTCATATCTTACAACACTAAGCATTCTCTTCTCCTGCCTTCCTTCTGCCACTCTCCTCCTCCTTTCTCCCTTTCCCACAGTTTCCCAAACTCTACCCTCTACTTTGTGTAGAGTAACTCACTTCCAACACTGGAGTCCACTTGCCAGCCAAGCCCAGCCGCGAGGAATGTTACTCAAGGCTTATTCTTACAAAGTTGGGGAGTCTCACAAAGAAGTCTTCTCAGAACACTGGAAAGGAGAACATCACTTTCCCTGTAATGTGGCAGAATTCAATGTGGAGAAGTTTACCTACGGTTAATATCCAATACATTCTTTAGTAATTCATTCAGTGAATACCAACTGAACCTTTACTGTACACCCAGCCAATTACTATCAATTCAGTGAAGGCCTCTGTTTGGGGGAGCTTCATTTCCCTGCTCTCCTGTTTCTCAACTCTAACTACACATGGGGCCCAGCATATGTGTGTGTGTGTGTGTGTGTGTGTGTGTGTGTGTGTGGTGTGTATTTAGTTCCCCAACTAAATAATCCTATTGGGCAGCCAGAGGTGAGAACCACCTACTTGGGCAGTGTGCCTAGTCTCCATCCTCACCCTTACCCACTCCCCATCATAGATACAAGTGTGATCAAAAGAAGTTTAAGAACCTGTGTTGTATAGTCTCTTCCTTTCTCTATTTTTGGATTTTTCTTCTTATGAAGGCATACCTTCTGGAATTCCTGCTTCCACGTAGTAGGCACACGTGGTTCAGGACCAGGCCTGCCTTCTTAAGATGGATCTGGAGACCAATGTCTCTCTCTGTCCCAAATTTGGCAGAGATACAAGGTAATGAATTTGGGTAAGTATGTCTCATCCACATACCCAGAAAGTCCCTCAGCTGGGTCATATCAAGGTCTGGCGTGGGGAAAATGATGGAAAGCTGAGCACGGCTATACACTTATCCCTTCTCCAATCCAGCTTGGACAGTGGTAAGCTAAATAGTTTATCTGTCTGACTCCTTTGTCTACTTTCAAAAATTACTTCCTAAAACACAGGAAATATATATGTGATTATCAGTCCGTAAAACACCAACAATATCCAACTCTGTTACACCAATTAAGTTTAAGAAAAGAAAAAAGTGACAGAAAAAATATTCCCAAATGATTTTCCCCTTGACATACTAAGAGGTCCATGAAGTTAGCCAAAATTTATTTTCCCTCCCTCCTTCCATCCGTCCTTTCTTACTCCCACCACTTCTTTCTTTAAATTCCTAGATTATCCAGGGCTGCATAGGTTAAATAGAGCTTAGTCCTATCATCTGCAGAGACCGTGCCTCAGCCACTTCAACCACATAGAGTCTGTCCCAGGGTACCTCTGTGATAGCTGTCCTGGGGCAGCCACACATCAGCCTGGTATAAGGAGTGAAGCCTTCCTTTGAAAATTAGCCTACTTCCCATTTAAGTTGCTCAAACAAATATCAGGCCATACATATATTAAGAGCTATATTTTCCCATGTTCATATCCCCAATTAAGATCCTATTAACATCCATCAGCTTGTGTGTTCTGTGATAAGAGACTTCTCATGCATATGATTTGTTTCATCTCACAGACCACTGACCTCCTTGAGGATAGATATAAGTGATTGCTTCTCCTTTTCTTTGAGGTCTTGCCCTACTTACCCACTCTTCACATAATATTCTGACTATAACTGATCCTCAGTAAAATTGGCTTTGGGACTGAAAAACCATGTGCTAAATGGTGGAGTCAGCCTACTCTTGAGCTTATACTCTAAAATAGAAGATACTAATGCAGACGTTGATGTTTACAAAAAAGGCAAAATGATATATGTTGAAAATAATTTTCAGGAATCTCAAAGCTAAATTTGATGCTCAGTTTCAGGAGTGATCTTTAACCTATAAATTCTGGTATAGCTATCTTGACCTGGTATAGCCTGTAGTCACATTCATCTGCCCTGGCTTAAATAGTTTCAGCCTATCTGTGTCTTTTATTCTAAGCTACCTCAAATATTTTTGGAGGAAAGAGGGGTTATAAATAACAAGTGTAGTTTATCTCTAGCAAAATCCATTAAGACTTAAAATATAAGAACTGCATTATTCTCATGTAATGAATAGAGCACAGCAAACACGCAGAAAAATAAATAATGAATGATGACGAAAAGTAGTTTTGTAACTCAAATTTATTTTGGGGAAACAGAGATGAGCAGCTTGATCACCTGAACTTAGAAAGGGCAAAACATCAATGTTATCATCTTAGCTGGTCGTGAAAATGATTGCACGATCTTTAGTAAGTGGCCTGGAGCCGGATCTGTGTTCAATGACTCATCCAAGAGGTGGCCCTTCCATTAGCTCCCCAGCTATAAAACTGAGACAGTTATTTAATTCTGACTCACATTGTTAAATGCTGCACACTGAATCACCAATCCCACCACACAGAGCACCTGGATCAAATGTCTCTAGAAAACACTTATCCAGGCTGAAAACCTCCATTTCGGCCTGGGAGACAGTGGGAAGCGTGGTTACAGCTAGCTGCTGCGGAAGTCACATGTGAGTTTAGGTTCACTGGTGCTCTGGACACAAGATAAAGCCCAAAGAGTCAATATGTTTTATTTCTGTGGGGTGCTTTATGACTACACTTATGGCTTTATTGTGTGCAATAAAAATTCTCATTGACAATCCTACTTCTAATAATTTATTTTTTAAAAAATATTGCTTATACTGGATGTTGCTTTCCTACTTATGTTGTTTTCTAAAGGGACGTTCCAAATAAGGAAAAAAAATGCTACAAGGGCCTGCAAATGAAATGCATTCTCTAACTGTCCAGATGTTCATTTCAAAGCAAGCATCATATAAATCTAAGCTGATGAGAAGGGTAATGGCCCAGCTCAGTCTGTCTGAGTTGGTGAACTCTGAAACAAGAAAAATAAGAAATGTACTTTTTCGGAGGTTATAAGTTTTAACAACCCAGAAAAAGAAAACACTTTTTACATTTTATTGTTTCAATTCTGTGGGCAATAAAGTTGACTTCCCACAATGGTATTCTTGCTATGTGACAGAGAAATATCATCTCTGTTTCAAAATGAGGTCTAAAAGTTTCCTCTGTAATGAGCTATGGTTGTAAAAAGACAAAAACCCAAAGTTATACCCCCAAAAAATCCTAAAGTGTGACCATACTTCCTATTGCTTTTCTTTCTGAAGACTTTAATAGGTACCTTATTTTTTCATTATTTCTCACACATCTCAAGAGTGAGCAGATGTGATATTCTTCAATTCTTCTACCTCCAAGAACTTATCTGATTATACAAATGCTGTATAACACAGCTCCAATTGCGGTTTGATGTCCTTTGAGAGATTGGAAGAAGGCTTTATACAAGGCCCAGCGTCAGGACCCCACAGCACCCGTGTTGCTGTGTTATTCACGAATCCATTTCCTCAGATTAACAAACATGGCCAGGAATCCTCAGAACTGGGTTCCAGAAGGGGCAAGTGCCCTGGATGCTGCATGATGCGCTAAGTTTTCACTCTGGGGAGAGGGACACACCTGCCCACCCCTCCAGTGAGGCAACCCAGAAGAAGTACAGGTGTTGCTACAGCAACCTGAGTTCTTGGGCTGTCTAAACTGTGTGTTGTCAACTGAGGTCTGGTGCTGTACTGCTGATGCTTCACCAGGGCCGTTCTCCAAAATATAGCACTTCCTGTAGACAAGCTTGAGTGAGGAGGCTCTTAACCTTCATGTGTATCTGCTTAAGTCATCTCCATATTAACAGTCAGAGCTAACACCTGCTCTGACCTACAAAGCCCAGACTTGTGATGCTAACATCAGACTCTAAGAATATTTTCAGGGATCCCACCTCATTATTTCATTCAGGTTGTAGTAAGACACCACAGAATCGGTGGCTTATGCAACAGAAGTTTATTTCTCACAGGTCTAGAGGATGGAAGTCTGAGATCAGATGCCAGCATGGGTGGGTGAGGAGTCTCTTCCAGGTCTCAGACTTCTTGTTGTATCTTCACATGGTGGAGAGGGCTAGGGAGCGCTGTGGGCCTCTTTTTTAAGGGCACTGATCCCATTCACAAGGCCTCTGCTCTCATGACCTACTCACCTCCTAAAGGCCCCACCTCCTAATACCATCACACTGGAGATTAGGATTTTAACACATGAATTTGAGAGAGACACAAACAGTCAGACCATAGCACTACCTTACATATTATTAACATTAGTTAACTCATCAACTAAAACTCATTAGTTCCTACTAATGTAGCAAACGCTAAACTCAGCCATCATTTTCAGTACTGTACAAATATCAACACATCTCTAAGAAAAACCTTGATTAACCCTATCTGCTCATAACATGCATTCACTGCGTGTGTACTCTTGGCCACGTCCAACTCAGTTTTCTACAAACATATTCTTGATGCTTTTCATTTATACTTCCTCTCCCCTCCCCTACTACTCCATTATAAACTCCCCAAAATGCAAGGACTGGTCAAGAGTCTATTCTTTTAAAATCTTTCTACAGCAATTAACATAGGGCTTGAACACCTTAGAATGTTCGTGACGAACAGCTAAGTCAATAAAACTGGAAACAAAAGAAGATGCCTTTTAGCATGGAAGAACAGCTAGTAATTTTGTTGGCAACAAGAAAACAGCAACTTAAGTATTTATAACAGTAAGATTATTTATCATAAAATACATTTATTGTCATAATATAACTTGATTTCATTCAAGGAGTTAGCCAAGTGAAAAGGACATTCATGGTCTTATATACTGCCAAATTAGCAGTCATTTAAAATTTTAAATAAGAAGATCTTAAAAAACTTCCTGAAACCACTGAAATACCTTTGAGGGATGGAGTTAGTAATTTATCTGATGGCATTAAAATTAAGTATGTGGTTATAATCTGGCACAGTGATGTTTCCCCAGATTAGTCTCTAAGTCTTTGGGATAATTTCCAAGGGGACTGTCCAAAAAAGGACTGAAGCTCAGAAAGTCCTCTCTAGCCCAATGACTATGTAACTCATAAGTGCAGCATGAGGGTTGTGGTCATGGCATTTTTCCAGCAGCACTACAGCACATCTTAAAACTCAGGAGTCTTCTCTCATAGTCTACAGCCTGATGACCACTTCTTCTGCTCTTAACTCAAGCACCGTTTGGTCTACAGAGAAGGGCCTTCTCTGAGATCACCAGGATGCCTCGGCTTGAGTGAGCTTCCTCAGCATCCCTCACCATGCCCCCGCCCCCGACCCCCGGCCTTGACTCAGTTAAAGATTTGAACTACTTTGGAATTTTCATTTTAACACCTTCCTTTACGTGTGCAATGCATGATATTTTATTTTAAGTGTTTTTAAATCTACTCAGTTTTCACAAACTTATCTCATTAGCACTTTCTTCTGGCAACTCTCCATGTATATATGTACTACTTAAGCAAAAGGTGTCATTATTCATTTGCACATTTTTTTCATGGAGTGATAAAACCTGTCCCCAAATACTCAGATTTACTCATGAATTTGGTGGACATCTTTTATCTTCCCACACTAATAATAGCTTTGTATTTTCAAGATAACATCATGTTTACAGAATACTGCTGGAATACTCATGATCTCATCACGGCGTATAACGTAAAACTACTCAATGTGCTTCTGGAAACTTCTTGGAGGAAATATTTTGTCTCTGCTCCCTGAGCTGACCGAGTGGATAACCTCCCTCATCTAGAGCTCCGTGCACATAATTCCAGGGGCAAAGCTGGGTCTACTTGCGCTCTGGCTCTATAAATATTTAATAAAGAGTTTGAGAGGAGGCTGACTAGAGATCCATCTGTTAAACTGCTAGGCACACACCAGACACCATGAATTAACTAGAGAATAGGTCCATTATATTGTCAGGGTTCTACAGAGGCCCAAAGACAGGCAGCTGATCCCACCTTCTGAGTAGACCAACATTGTAATAGGAATGAGTCAGCCAAAAGTAGATGAATTTACTTCTGCCATCAAATGAAGCTAATTCCTTATGACAATCAGTTAGGAATGCTCTCATCAGTTTAAAAGAACGCAACTAATTCTGATGTATATACAAAAGCTCTTCTCCAGGCCCAACCAAAGTTCTCAGGGTCTGATTTCACCTGCCAATAGCTCCTGAATATTGTCATTTCTCAGTAAACGAAAAATCAAGCCAGGAGAAATGCAACAAACATAAGCTAGATGTATTTGTTCTTTGACATTCATTCAACCCTCAACATTTTATAAAGTTAATAAATATAATTTTAAAAACCAAATACCCAAACAACTACAAATCATACTGCCCCCATGCTTTCTATCACACTATGAAAGATGCTGCTTGTTTTTCGTAGAATGAAGGATGTCAGGATTTCTAATCATTGATAGATCATGAAAGGGTATGTCAACCTCGTTTAGAGCAAACAGGCCTATATTAACATGGCAGATAAAGAGCAGAATACAATGATGCCAAGTTCCCTCTCTTTTAAGCTTTTACCCTGTTTTCCTTTCCAGAGACAGTTTAAAATTGAAATAGACTCAAATAGAGACAAATGCAAGTTTTTGTACACTCACAGATTTTCCCTTCTTCTTTTCCCCTGCACCCTCACTTTTCTTCCTGCCCCAACACTCCAGTGCTGAGAAGGAAAACTGCTTCAGCCAAGGCAGCCCCAGGTTTCTAGTTCTGAGCAAGCCTCCTGCTGCCTGTGCTGCTTCCATTTCTTTAGCAGCCTTGCCCCTTAGACACAAAAAGAGGGAGCATCTATTAGAAGAATCCCCTAAGGCATTTGTGTTGGATGGGGAGGGGAGGAGGCAAAAAAGTGCTGGACACTGAGAAAATAAGGAAATGATTTAGAGCCCTCAATTGCATTCACATTCACATGCCAGGAAGGAGAAATTAGCTCCTTTCTTTCCACCCCCACCTCTAACTTAACACATGTGCACACACTCACACACACACACATACAGAGCAAATGAGCATATACACACACAAACTCACACTGGCATGAACATACAACACCTCCTGCGGTGTTTCAGGTAAAAGGTAAGAAACCTATTTATCTCCGACATGGGGTACATATATATATATATATATAACCTTATCTAAAATGGGTAAATACATGTTCCAAGAGCAGCATTTCTTTGCTAGGCCTAACCAAAGCACCATCAGTAAACAACCTATTATCATTTGTACAATTCATGCCATTTTATGATGAGAAACGAAGACAATGGGAAAGTGAAGGAATTGCAATCCCCCAATAAATTCTTTTCTATGTGTCTACTGAACTTTATTGTACATTTAAATGTACTTATTTTAAGAATAAATGTTCCATATTATAGATAGAAACAGTCCCACCATTACAGGATGATTACAGCTTCATTTTGTTTGTGGTCCCAAAGGATAAAAACAAACCCCTTTTCAATTTAGGACTGTAGAAAGCAAAGCTTGCAGACAGGTCCAGCTCACACTGTCAGAAGGAGCATCTGATTCCAACACAGGCCTGCTTCAGCGCACAAGAGCATTAAACAAAGGCACAAGTGGAACAGAACAGAACTTTAAAGCTCCTTGCCATTGTTCATAAAGAATAACTCAAATCATGATGTTATTATTAAAATTTTCAAATCCAAGTTCTACTAATGCCCAGGTTTGGGAAGGAAGGAAGTTCCTTAATGTATTTCTCTCCTCTGTAGGATGATTCTACCAAGTCATCATGATACACGAGATGTGTGTAACGTGTGACGAAGTAGTAACACAAAGCAATTGTTTCAGGTCACTAGACTCACCTTTGTCCTTTGCACTGGGAAATGGGTTTCTTGGGAAAAAGATCAAGCCCTTGAATTTTTCTTCCTACTCAAAAGGAAAAAACTTAGCTATCTTTCCTTAGGCATTAGATTTCTGGGTATAAGAAGTCAGCAACTGAACGGCCACCCACACCACTTAAAAATGTGCACACTGGAAGAACAACCAGAAAACAAGTGCCAGCTCTCCACGTATGGTGGCCAAGCACTTCTATGCACCTCTGAGGTGGGGCCTGCCATAAGCTCCATGTTGGCCTCTCACCAAGGCCTCCTGCTAGGAGGGTTAAGATCACAGAGTTATAATGTATTAGAGCTGAAAGAGGCCACAGAGGTCAGTTAGTCCAAGGTTCTCACCTCAGAGATGAGGAAATAAGATCTGTGCATTAAATGACATGCCTCACACAGTAAATTTTTGTCAAAGTCTAGACTAAAACACGTTTCCTGACAACTAGTTCTCTAGAATCTTGTTATATGAAGCACAGAGTTCAGACCAACTGCACTGGGAACTCAAAAGAAATGCAGAATCTCAGGATTTGCCCCAGACTTACTGTATTAGTGGAGTTCTTAAAAAAAAGAATCAATAAGATATATGTGTGTGTGTGTGTGTGTGTATAAAGAGATTTATTTTAAGGAATTAGCTCATGCAATTGTGGGAACCAGCAAACCTGAAATTCATAGGAAGGACTGGCAGGCTGGAAACTCAGGCAGGATTTCCATGTTACAGACTTGAGGAAGAATTCTTTCTTCTCTGGGAAACATTTTTTTGCTCTGAAGGCCTTCAACTGACTGGATGAAGCTCACGCCATTATCGATGAGAAACTCATCTACTTAAAGTCAACTGAGTGTAGATTTTAATTACATCTACAGAATATTTTCACAGCAACATCTAGATTAGTGTTTAACTAAACAACGGAGCACCACAGCCTAGCCAAGTTGGCACATAAAATTTATCCATCACTCTTCCTGAATCAGATTCTCAATTTTTACATGATCCATGGATGATTCATGCGCACATTAAAGTTTGAGAAGCTCTGATTTAGCTATTTGCAAGTTTTTGGGATATCATGGCCGCACTTCTGTAATAGAGAGACCCAATGTAACCACGTTAAGTAAGTTAGAAGTTTATTTCTCTCTCATGGAAAGTTTGAGCATGGCAGTCTAGGACAAAGAAAGAGGCTTGACAGCCAGGAGCCCAGGCCTCTTCTAACATCTTGCCTGCCAACTTCAACATGATTTTCAGTCATGGTCCAAGATAACTGTTTCAGCTCTGGACTTCATGCCTTTGTTTCATCAGCAGAAACAGAGAAAAGGGCAATGGAGGGAATACTCCTTTCCTTTAAGGACGTGACTCAGAAGTTACACTCATTGTTTATGCTCAAATCCCATAGTACAGAACTTGGTTGTAAGGCTACATCTAGCTACAAGGAAGGCTGGAGAGTACAGTCCTTTTATAGGGTTGTCAACTATTCAAAAAAAATTTAGTAACATTCAGAATTTTGTAACTAAACAAAGATGGGGAGACTGGTTACTAAAGTACAGCTAACCATTTCTGCCCCCTATTTTTCTTCACTAGGCTTCCTGCAAGCACTTCTGAGACAGCAGATGAGGAGGTGGGGGTAGCAGCAGGAGAAAGGGAGCATCTTTCCTGCTTTCTTCTACAGTAGGGAGAATTGAACCCAGTGTATCACTTGATGATGTGGAAACAGAGTGATGGCATCCATTGTGCAGAAGGTGATTACAAAATGGAGTCACACACGTCAGGGGCACCTAAAATGGAGCCGGGAGGCCATTAGGGAAGTGGGGCCTATGCATGTCTCTACTCAAGTGGAATATAAACTTTTGAACTGTGCTTCATCACTGTCGTCTTAACCTTCTTCCAAGAAATATGCTTATTCCCCTAGATGAGAACTTTCTGCCTTAGACATGGCCTTAGCAATCAATCATGTATAGCCAAGAAGTGACAGTTGTTGCCAGCCTCAATCACGAATCTTGTAAGACAACCTAGGTAACTTTGCTGGAATTTATCTCTTTTTCCCTTTATAAACACTTGTCTCTCTTGTTCTCCTCAGAGCAAATTTGAGTTTCTTCTTGAATCTATGTCTTCCAAACTGCAATTCCCAAGACCCCAAATAAACATTTTTGATTCTCTTATGGTTTATACCTCTTATTCATTGACAAATGGCTACTTCCTCAATATGGAGCCGCTTTTGGCCAATGCCCCCAGAATGTAAGTTTCCCTTGTCCCTAGGAAGTAGCAGTGGTGGAAGAAGGGAAATTCTACACTCTGGCTCTTTTTATGTTTCATCACTTCCATCCCCTCACTGCCAGACAGGGATGACTCACTCCTCCCTGTTTCCAAGACCAAGAAGGAGCATGAAAGAGGAAATAACTTCAGTCAAAGCTCCTTTTTTTCTTGTTCAATCCTGGTAATTCTCATATCCCACAGCTGGGGATCGAAGCACGTAGAGCCACTTTCAACATTCATGCTGACCACAAAACTCCTTGTTATTTCCTTTCCTGCAGCAACAGGCTGTGTGTTCGGGGGTAACTGAGAAATATACAGAGGTATGCCTAGGGATAGTTTTATATGGGGGAGAGATGTTTGCGTAAGTATGTTTTCATTTAATTGAAGGCAGCAGCTTTACACAAAATATTACTTAATAGCAGAACAAAAATATCTGCAAAAATATATCAACTTCTCTGTACTACTAACTCCCATAATAATCTACATACACAAAGTCCCTTCAGAGCCCAACAAGGCATATTGTACAGAATTTGCTGTAACCAAGGTAACAAAACATCGTTTCTTTGTTTCAACTTTTAAGACAAGAAAATCATTGTTATACTGAATGTTTCTTTGTAAAAGTGTTTATTGCTATGATGTGTGCTGTCATTTTCAAGATCTAGGTTATATCAAGCTGTTTGTTTTCTTCTAGACACTAGCTATAACTTTCAACAGGTAATTAGAAGTACTTGGATTATAGGTCAAAAATTTTTATGTGCTATAAATAAATAAGAATACAGCTGTGACAGCATTCTACTTAACTTTTATATCTATGAAAAATTATTTATTAACATAACTGAATATCAGTTATCTAATACCTACATATTAATTACACAGTCCACAACCATGCATGAATACATAAAGAATAAAATTTACAGTATAAGACTTTATAAATAATTTGCATGTCTATCATTTTATAACAAACCATTTGAAGCCTTTCTCACCAAACTTGACTCATTAATAATTATCTGCCATCTAGTTCTGTGATGAAATACAGTGAGACAATCCATCCGGATCTTATGCACCCTTGTAAGAGGACCATGCCTCCCAAGCACATACACACACACATTTCTTAATGTAAGTACCCTTTTCAAAGTGTTCACTAACATGAGGTTTCCCTGAGACCCTCGGTGTTGCTCTGCAAACAAAGCTTTTTTGACGTGTGGAAGAGCAGAGCTCAGTAGCAGTCTGGAGTTCAGTGACACCACGTTCTCCCATTAAACTTAACCTTATAGCATCAGTGTGATAGGAATCTCTGGTCGACATGCTCTTATGGTGCTCATTCCTGCAGGAATTCCACATTAAGTTTTAAAAATACCACTGTCACTTTGTGCAAACTTGACTCAGAAAGGCACAGTGAGTGTTAATACTTTCGGCTCCTGGCAAATGCTGATGATGCGGCTATTATCAAGTTCCTGAGAAATTTTACCTTGTGTGTGGTGTGTGAGTGAGTGTGTTTGTGTGTAACTGGTGGGGCTTACAATTTATCACATCGTGTAATTACAAATACATATTGTTAATATCATTAATGCAATGATTGAGTTTACACTTCCACTAATTTAGACAATGGCCATTTTTACTTTGGAAATTAGCGATTGGTTATAAAAGTTTTTGCCTACTAGCTAAAATTTAAAAAAATATGTATGCAAAAATAGCAAAAAATTGCTAGATGGAATTCAGGTCATAAAGAGTGACTCTTCTGTGTTTCACAAGGAATAAACATTTTCTTATAGTTGAATGAAGTTAAGAATTAAGTTCTTATCATAATGCTCCCAATTTTCTCTGGGGGTGTGTCTTACTCAGTCTGCTTCTTTTGTATTTTTTCCTACGTCAGGGAGAAATTGCTGCTCTAGCAATCTGGATTTCTATTCCCTTAGACTATGTTCCCATATAACTTAGTTTGACGAGAACAATTTCCAATCCCAGTCAGGAAATGAAAGCACAGGACAGCATAATAAGCATGTGATTGCAATTTTCCAAGAGTATAGACTTATTAGCTCTAAGAATTCACTAATTTACATATGAGTTTTTTCCTACCTCATGATATTCACCCTGTAATTCTTCAATTAGATTTTTTATCCACCTTCACAGATGTCATTTTGGTTTCAGACTTAGACATTTCTAGAGACTCAGACTAAGGGCTACATTTACATTCTTAAAGTGGGAATTTTCATTCTGTTTTTTCTTCTGAACTAATATTAAGGAAAGCTTCAGTCACACTACAATTTAATCTGCATTCTCAACTACTTAGAAGGAACCAATGACTAACAATATTAAAGCCATCTGCCTAAAAATAGGACTGTATGGAATCCTGCTCATGGTCTCTCAAAAGCGTCAAGTCTTGTCAAATACATTCTAGTTTGGACCATTACTTTAAGCAATGGTTATTAATTTCCTCATTGATGTCTAGAGAGAAGAAAAATCATGTTTTTATTTATAAAATCAAATTACATCTAGTTCTGAGTTCCACCAGCCTGGATAGCAGAAAACCTGTCATGTATGGGGAGCATATGCTTCTATGTAAGAGTCTCTCCACTTTAAGCATCAGGGTCTAGAGCATGCCGGCAGCTTCAGCACTCACAGCCTCCACTCTCTACATAGTCGACTTGACTCTGGACCACTGCCTAACTCCCAAAGCAGTACCTCTTGGAGGTTCATCCCCAAGCCACTCTTCCATGGACATCAAGGGACCACCACCAAGCTGGCATTGCTAGGGAGACATGAACAGACTACTGCCTATGTATTCACCACCCTTGTCACTCCTCAGTAACAGGGAGCCACATTCTCTCACACGTTGGCCATGTTCTATTTATTCCCCTCCTCCTAACAGAGCCTCATCATCTTTCAGGGCTGGAAAATTCAGGCCGTGATCTCAGTGAGCCCAGGCTTTGAAAAAAAATTAACAATATAGCAAAGATCAATAATAGTATTTACTATATGTGAGCAATTCAAATGCATTAACTTGTTTAATCATCACAACATGAAGAAAGAGGTACTATTATTGTATCCATTTTATGAGACTATTGAGGCACAGGGAGGTTAGCCAGACAAAGTGACAGAGCCAGAATTCAAATCTATGCATTCTGGCCCCAGAGCCTATGCTCCTAGCCACTGCATTATACTGTTTGTCCACATGACAATATGTTTATCTTTTCCTAAGTAAAATAAGTAATCTATGACCTCAATCTATAGAGGCTTGATTGTACAGAGTGGCAACTGAGGTTGGGGAAAAAAGATGTGTGTAGGAAAATACTTGCCATACTTATTCCTTCATGAAATGCCTCCAAGAAAGTGTAAAACACTGTTAAATTCTCAGTCAGGTTATTTTGCTACATATGTGTAGCAAGGCCTCAGATCTTCTCACATTATAACTGGGAGGTACAGTAAAAATACATTTTTTATATTTTCATTTTTAAGTGTTTTAGTCTTCCCCATGAGTCCCATCCATTAGATAATGCATTGGGAAAATTACCAATTACCAATATCCATTGTAGATATCAATTCAGTTTGATTTACTAGTTTAAACCCTCTAGGTCTGCCCAATCTATTGAGCTAATTACCCAAATTCTCTTATTTCTAAACCCTCTTTCTTTAATTTCTTTTTAAAATGGTGTCCAGGTATATGGCAAAGGGACTTACATGACCTCACGGCTTAGAGGGCTTAGAGTCCCACAGCTTTGCCTTATGTTTGCTATTCAGTAGATAAGTGTTGAGATGTTACTGGTTCCAGACTTGAATTTTTTTGTGGCATCTGCTGATGACATCTGCAGCAAGAACCATCATTCTCTCTCTCTTGGCTTGGTTATAGGCCAGGGACATCTTCCTGGATACTATGGTCTCATGTGGACTCTCTAAGCCCCTCTGAAACTTTATCACATTTTCCATCATGTCCTTGGCCTAGGTGGGCCACCATTAACCTCTATTCTGGTATTATCTTGCTAGCCACTAGGTTATACTGTCCATATGACAATCTGTTCATCTTTTCCTAAGTAAGATAAGTAATCTGGCCATTGGACTCTAGAGGAGGCCTAATAACTCTCAATTCAGTGGTCAGGCCATATAGAATAAAAGGACAGGAAATGGAGGTGCAAACTAGGCCCCATTTCTCCTTTGCTATGCCAGTCTGCTCTCTTAACTCTGCTTGTTAAACCCCAGTGCTGGTATGAAACCTCCTGCCTAGGGAGCTTGTCACAGTCATCAAATTGATGGTAGGGCAAGAACTGCCACCCATGTGCTCGGAGCTACTTCTCTTTATTGCTAAGCTAGCTATGCAAGGGTACTTGGAATAAGCAACTGATTGTTTTCCTCTCCTTCTTCTGTCATTACATCCTCTCCCTTAGCTCCACAATACCCTGCATAAACTTCTTTATTCCTCAATATCACAGCCACCTTCTACGCAAGCTAACAAGCTTTACTTACATAGTCTTTTTTATTTTTTTAGGTTTTATTTTTACAATTCACTTTTGTTGCTATGAAAATCTTACTTGCTAGGTGGGTGATAAATGGATATTATAATAACTGTTCTTAGCTTTAATCCCCAACTCCCATTTCTCAAGAAGGCAGAAAATTAAGATTCCAGTTATTTATGGCTATGTAACAAACGACCCAGACACTTAGTGATTTAAAACAACCATTGTCATTTATTTTGCTCACGAATCTACCATTTAGGAAAGGTTAGGCAGGGACGGCTCATTTTTGCTGCAAACTGAGTCAACAGTGGTGGCTCTACTGGCCTAGAGGATGCATTTCTAAGAGGGCTTACTCACACAGCTGGCAAGTTGGTGCTCAGCTGAGGCTATTGGTCGGGTATCTTAGTGCCTTTCCACGAAGCTTTTCCACACTGCTGCGTCTCCCTCACAGCATCATAACAAGAAAGTGAAAAAAAGTGAGAGCTGTCAATATCTTAAGTCCTAGGCCATGAAATTAGCTGAGAGTGACTTTTGTTGTATTCTATAAGTCAAAGTTTTCACAGAGCCTCCTAGATTCCAGGGACTTTGAGGGTTGGTTGGAGTGGGGAAGAGGGACACAGACTTCACCTCTTGATAGGTGAAGTACAAAGAACCTGTGGTCGCTGTTAACCAGCTATCCTCAATTTAGTCATTTTCAGTTAAATTAAATCATTCCTAGGCTTTTGCAGTTAGCTGCTGTGTCAAGAAGTCAGGGGCCAAATCTTCTAGTGGTGGCAGAGTAAAGAAGTCAGCAAACCCTCTCTCTCAAAAAAATCAAAATCTATAAAACTGACAAAATTGTCAAAAGCAATCACCAAAGGGTTCTGGATATCAACCAAAGGTAAAAAACAAATTAAGAAGTGTTTGTTTATAAACAGCTGCTGACCATCAGGTAAGAAGAGTGGGAATCTGTAGCATTCTTCTCTGAGGTCACTCCATCTCTTCCCACAGCTCAGATGGTAGAATGCCAGGGCAGAGCTGGTCATGAAAACAACTCACTTCACTGTTGGCAGGGGCTAACTTGTTTTTGAGCAGAGGACACAAACTCCATTCCCAGTCACTCTGTTAGTAAAAATAGAAAACTTGGTAGAAAATGAACAGGAAAGCACACAGTTCTGCTAGCCTGAGTTGTGATTCCACTTGTCAAAGGCAGCAGATCAAAGGACTAGAAGTTTAACGAGGAGGTCCTAGAAATGAGAGAATGATAGATGGACTAGATAATTTCTCCACATATTCCTGGCTAAGGTGACATATACATGCAGGGGAGAACCCAAGAGGGCTCAATTCTACCACATACTCCAAACTAATTTAGAGTCTGTGTGAACACAGAGAAATGACCTGCCAGAGCCCACAATCTCCACACAACGATGGCTGAAAGAGGCTGTGAACTTATGCAAGAAAGATGTACGAGGGCCTAGTGAAAAGAAAACCTGGAACAAATTAGAAAAGTGCCTGAATTTTGAATGCACTAACCACCCCACACAAAAATTCACCAATAGATGGTGGAAGACTTTTTAAGTATAAGCAATTAAAAAAACAAAACAAAACCAGTAACAACAACCCCCAGGGGGAAGATCAGAATTCATAATTTCTTAAATGTATTACCTAAAATGTCCAGTTTCAAACGAAAACAATTGGGACTTGCAAAGAAACAGAAAAATGCGACCCATATCCAGGAATTTTTAAAAGTGGTCAAAAGAAACTAACTCTGAGTGAGCCCATATGGTGGATTTGCCAAAAAAAGATGTCAAAGCAACTTATAACTATATTCAAAGAATTAACAGAAACCTTATTTAAAGAATTAAGGGAAAAATATGGTGATAATGATGTAGCAAATAATAAAGTTCAACGGAGAAATAGAAGTTACTAAAAAATAAACAAAACGTAAATTTTAGAGTTGACACAAAGAAGAAATAGCCAGCAAATTTAATGATAGCTGAATAAAAATTATCCATCTTGAGAACAAAAAGAAAAAGACTGGAGAAAATTTAATGGAGCCTCAGAAACCTACAGGACAACATCAAGCACAATACAATATATGTAATGGTGTACCAGAAAGAAAGGAGGGAGATAAAAGGTAAGAAAAATACTCAAAGAAATAATAGACAGTAACTTCCCAAATTTGATTTAAAAATATCAATCTACAGATCCAAGAAGTTCAAAAATACTCAAGTAGGATAAGTACAAAGAGATCCACAACTAGACACATCATAGTCAAATCGCTGAAAGCCAAAAAAGAAAAGAAAATCTTGAAAACAAAAGGAAAAAACAACTCATCACATACACAGAACAACAATAAGATTAATAAATAACTTCCCAACAGAAACAACAGATGCTAGAAGGCAGTGGAAGGAAATATTCTAAGTGTTGAAAGAAAAATCACAGTTGACAAAGAATACTATATCCAGCAAACCTATCTTTCCAAAGTGAAAGCAAAATAAACTCATTCCCATTTAAACAAAGACTGAGAGAAATAAAATGCTACCAGACCTGCCTTACAAGAAATTATAGTGGAAATCCCTCAGGTTGAAAGAAATGACACCAGATGTTATCTAGAATCCATAAGAAGAAATGAGAGCACCAGAAATGGTAAAAATTGTGGATAAATATGAAAGAATGCATAAAATATTTTCTCTTTTCTTGATATAATTTCCTTAAATGAAATAACATTGTATCAAGCAATAGCTATAATACTCTGTTTTGGGTTTATAACATACATATATGTAATATACCTTAAAACAATAGCACAAAAATCATGAGGAAGTAGAGCTATATTAGGGGAAAATTGCTACATTTTACTGGAATTACATCACCTGGATAGACTCTAATAAGTTAAAAATGCATATTGTAGTTCTAGAGCAACCACTAAAACATAACTCAAAATATTTAAACAAACAACAGGGTAATTAAGACATTAAAAAAATTGTTAACACAAAAGGTAGAACAGAGGAACAAATATGACAAGGTACATATAGCAAATAAATAAAAGGCAGGCATAAATCCAACCAGATTAATAATTACATTAAATATGAATAGACTAAACACTTCAATCAAAAGGGAGAGATTGTTTGACTGGATCAAAAGAGCACTGCCCACCTATAAGCTATTTACAGGAGAAAGAGTACAGATTCAAAGATACAAATAGATTGAAAGTAAACAAATTACGAGATATATACTATGCAAACTTTACAGTTTAAACATTCCCATATCAAAGAGCTGGAATGGCAAAATAAGGACTCAGAAAAGAAATATTACTCGAAATAAAAGCAAACACTTCATAATAACAAAAGGGTCGATACACAAAGAAGATATAATAATTACAAATGTATATGTACCTAAAACTAGCCCGTTACATGTAGCAAAAACCAACAAAATTGAAAAAGGAAATAGATACTTCAACAATTACAGGTGGAGATTTCAATACTCCATTCTCAAATTGATATAACAACAACATGGAAAATCATCACAGATAAAGAAGACTGAATAACATTATCAAGCAACTTGACTTCACTGATATTTATGAAACATTCCACCAAAAAACAGCAGAATAGTCTTTTTTTCAAAAACACCTAGAACTTTCTCCAGGATAGATCAAATGTTAGGAGATAAAACAAGTCTCAATAAATTGAAAGGAATTAAAAATCGTTCAAAGTATGTTCTACAGTAACAATGCAATAAAACTAGAAATCAACAGCACAAAGAATCTAGAGAAATCTCCAAATATTTAGAAATAAATAGCACATGGTTCAAAGGAGAAACCAGAAAGGAAATTAGAAAATATTTTGAAGTGAATGAAAACAAAAAGAATATGTCACACACATCAAAGTAATGTGATGGAGGTAAATCAATCAATGCTTAGAGTGATATGTATGGCTTTAAATACCTATTTTAGAAAAGAGGAAAGACCTCAAACTAATAATCTAAACTTCCTCTTTAAGAAACTAGAAAAATAATAGCAAATTAAATACAAAATAAGCAAAAGGGAAGGAATAATAAAAATCAGAACAGAAAACAATGAAACAGAAAGAGAGTAACAATAGAGAAAACCGATGAAATAAAAAAACTGGTTCTTTAAAAAGATTATGACATTGAGAAATCTTTAGCAAAACTGGCCGAGAGAGAGATGGAAAGGAAGAGAGAGAAAACACAAATCACTAAAATCAGGAATGAAAGAAGGGACATTGATTCTGACCCTATAGAAATTAAAATAAAAGGTAATATTATAAACAATTCACTGTCAACAGATAAAACAATTAAATGAAGTGGACAATGTCCTAGAAAGACACAAATTTCCAAAACTGACTAATGAAGAAACAGCTAATCTAAATAGATCTATAACAAGTAAAGAAATAGAATTAATAATTTAAAATTTTCCCACAAAGAAAAACCCAGGCCCAGACAGTTTCAACCATGATTTCTATCAAATATTTTAAGAGGAAATAATATAAATTCTACACAAACACTTCGCAAAAATATAGAGAGAGGGAACACTTCTCAACTCATTCTATGAGCTATTAATATCCTGATACCAAAGCCAGACAAAGACATCACAAGTAAACAGCAGACCAATAAGCCTCCTGAATATAGATACAAAACAACCCACAAGAAAATGTTAGCAAGCTGAATCCAACAACACATTAAAAGGATGGAGAGAAAGTAAACATAAAGACTGTCAACACTGTAAGTTATTTTAGAAATGCAAATTTAAACCACAAGGAGATACCCCTACATAACTACTAGAATGACTATAATCAAAATAATGGTCAATATCGTGTTGGCAAGGGTATGGAGAAACCAGAAGCCTTATACATTACTGAGAGAAAACAGTTCAGCGATTTCTGAAAAAGTTAAACATAAACATAATCCAATCAGCAAGTCCGCTCCTACGTATCTTCCCAAAAGAAATGAAAACATATATCCATGTAAACACTTGTACATGAATGTTTAGAGCGGCATTATTCATAACAGCCAAAAACTGGAAACAATCTAAATGTCCATAATTTGATGAATGGATAAAGAAAAATGTCTAATATCAATACAATGAATACTCTTCACCGATAAAAATGAATGAATTACTGGAATATCTACAATACGAATTATATCTAAAATTTATGCTAATTGAAAGAATCCAAATACAAAAGACTACATATTGGAGCATTCAATTAATATAAAATTTTCCAAAAAATCTACAGGTGAATCTATAATACGGGAAGCAGCTGAGTGGTTGCCTGGGAACTGACAGCAAATAGGTAGGAAAGAACCATTGGGGATGAAGAAAAATTTCTTAAACTGGATTGTGGAGAGTTTTATAGCTTTTTAAATTTACTAAATATCATTGAATTGTATACTTATAATGGATTCATTTTGTGGCACACAAATTATACTTCAATAAAATTGTCTTAAAACAAGATGATTTAGTATTTTCCTTCTCCCCAAACCTCTCACTTTCTCCTAGGTTGCATTCTTCTTCCTCAGTTAGTACATCAACATTTTGGAGGAGTTGTGCATGACCTATTGCCTCAAACAGTCCTACACTGGAATTCATTGAAAAGTACTGATGTCTCATTAGGGTCACTGTGAGCCACCTTTTGTGTTCTCTGCTGAAACACCTGCTGATCCACAGGCCTTCGCTCACATGGTTGACATTGCCATCTTTGGAGAGCAATCTTTCAATTGGTAATTCTCTTACAGATTTTTCCTGATGAACATCCTTCAATAAGTCACATGCATGCCCATTTTTGTTTTAGACTCTGCTTCTAGGAAACCTGACCTCTCACCCCTGAAACGCCATGCATCATACCCTATTTACCGACCCTCTTCCACTGTTGGGTGGGATGCATCTGTAACCTTTCCCTACACAGAGTTCCCGAGTGGACATGCCTCTCTGCAATTTCTACCCTGCTGTTGCTGTGCCATGTTGATGTGGAATAATTTTCTATGACCCTTGCTGTCTTCCCAAGCTTCACTCAAGGAGCGGAACAAAGACTCACTCCCCTCTCAATCCCAGAATCCCATGAGTGGAATATGAGGAGGGGTGCATTCTAATCTAAATACAGACAATCCTATCTCTAACCCTTGATTATTCTCCAAAAATCTTACCTTGGTCTGGGGAACCAACTTTTCTTCTCAAATCTTACTCTTTAAAAGCCAAATGTGTAACATGTTTGTTTCTTAGTTTGGCTGAAATATTTCTCTAATGAGACAGTAATAAGCCTAAACTGATGGGAAGAGAGACAGTCTGGGACAACAAAGAAAGTATGGGATTTGAAAAACACCTTGATTAATATCAAAATATCACCCTACTCTATATGACCGTGTGTAACATACAAATATATTGTATATAATTTATAGACATATGGATGCATTACTATTACCCTTTTTAGTCTTATCTCAGCCTCCATGAAGTCTAATAATTAAAATTTAGTGACATATTGAGAAAATTCCCATGATTCTTAGAGGTTCTTCAAATGGATACATTTACTGATTGTCAATTTACTGAGCTGACAATATTTTTAACGGTATTACATTTTTATTTCCTAACAATGAAATTCAACAAATAGGCATTATCATTCTCTTTCTTCTAGTACTTCTAAAGTACTGTGGAGATTATTATACAGAATAATTTATTGAAATAACATAATGTAATGAAAACTGCAGAGGCTTTGAAGGCAGATAAAAATCTGAGTCTCAACCCTAGCTGTTCAGCATCTTGCCAACAGCAAAAAACACTTCTCCTTTGACGCTTGAAGCGTCAGTTATTGATGTAAATGGGGAGAGGTTGTTTTGAAAATTAAATGTGATAAATATATATGGAAGCCCAATATAAAACATAAAACACTTTAAACATGTTAATGCAGTGACTTTATACGGATCCACTGGGTTCATGGAAGGAACGAGGGCCAAATTTCAAGGCTGAAACGGTAAGAGACAGAGAGAGCCAGAGGCACACAGAGAGACAGAGAGAGAGAGACAAGGACAGAGAGAGTTTCATTCTCCCAGCTTTATTCCAAAAAAGAAGGAAAAGAAAAGATAGTGACAAGAGAAAGGGAATCACATCCTTTGTTTCTTTTTCTCCCCTTTTTTTTAACGATTTCACATTCTCTTGATGGGCTGAGTTGTCAGAGAAATTGGGATCCTGAATTACAAGTGAGCAAAGTCAGAGGCAGAAGCTGCGCATTAAATTAAAGACCTGGGAGAGGCTGGATAGTGTGATGTGTCAACTTGGTGGGGCCACAGCATGCCAAGATCCCTGGTCCAACCTTCGGGATGTGTCTGTGAAGCTGTTTTTCAATGAGATTAACATTAGTAGCTTGAGTAAAGCAGATTGCTCTCCCTGATGTAGGTGGGCCTCATGCCATCATTTGGAGGTTCCAATAGGACAAGAGGCTCAGTAAAAAGGAACTTCTTTGGCCTGAATGCTTGAGCTGGGACACTGGCTCTCCGGTTCCCGCTTGCCAATGCAGATCCTAGGATTTCTCGCCATAACAGTCAGATGAGCCAATTTTTTTTATGATACATATATATACACACAATAGGATATATGTATGTACACACACACACACATATATATATATACACATATCGGATATACATATATATCCTATTGGTCTGTTTCTTTGGAGAATCTTGACAAATACAGTAATACAGACAGTGAAGAATACAGATGCTAACAGTTACACAGCAGTGTATGTGAGTGTGTGTGAGGCCATGTGGCACAGCAGAAGGTATGGATGAGACTGAGTTCTGCCTCTGTCCTTTACCAGCTGCTGGGAAAACTTGTTGCTAAGATGTGATCCTAGTAGTAACATTTGGGAAGAATGGAAGAAAGAGGTCAGCTGAGGCCACGGGAACGCATCTCAGCTCCAGTTTCCTTATAGACAAACAGCAGCAGTGCTGGGAGAATTGGAGAGAATGTGTGTGAAGGGCCAGCACATAGTAGGTACTAAATGAATTGTGCCTCTAACTATCTTAATGTATAAAAAAGAAAATGTTTTCTACCATGCCAGCCAAAATAAACGAGATGAGATACTTAGAAAAAAAAACATGGTGATTTTCACAGTTTTCAGCTTTCATATGCCATCTGTAGGCATAATCATTTTTGCACTTTTATTGTTGTTACTAAACTTTAAATTGTCTTGTGCTAAGAGGGCTCACAAACGATGAGAATGAAGAAAGATGTGGCATCCAAAACAATGGATTTCTTCTGGTGCATCTAACACAATCCTGCCAAGCTATGTGAGAAATTCCTAAAATAATAACCTGCATTCCCACTACTGTGGAAATGAAAATATTGTTGTCATTGTCACAACTATTATCATTATCCCAATTTTCCGAACCCTATACCAGACCAATTAATTCCTCAGGTGATGTAGTGCTATGAGTTCCATGTCTGTACAGCTCTACCTGGAGGAGCCATGAGCACTTTGAGCTTAGTTCTTGTCCAAACTGAACTCATGGCCTTTCTCCCCACAGCAGCTGCCTGCCCGGCTGTCCTATCTGGCTTAGCTCTGACACCATTCCCTCAGTTTCCCAAGCTCAAAACCTCAGGTTCATCATATACTCATCCATCTCTCTAGCTCTTCCCTTCTCAGATAGAGTCAATAACCTATTCTTGGCTATCACACCTGAAAAGAGTCTTCTGAATCCCTTCTCTCTACTTCTTGCCAGCTGCAACGGCCTTATTTCAAGGCCTGAGAAATACACTTTCCACTGTCGACATTTAAAGATGTCTCAGGTTAATGATTCTTTTCCAAAACAGTGCTGTTTTAAAAAATTTAAAGCTTGAGAGACAGCCCATAATATGGAAGACTTTGGGATACTCAGATAACAAGGCACTCCCTCTGTTTTAGGGTAAATGTAGAATAGCCTCAATTAAATTTTTCTTATAAGGTATTTAGTCACTCCTTCTACCAGACTCCCTTTGACTTTGCACTTATCTTTATTTTGACATTCATTACATTCCACTTTAAATATTTATCCTGGGCACTATCCTATACACGCTAAGAGACAACCGTCATGTCTTATTCCCCTATGAGTCAGCTCAAACACCTGGAATGATGCAGAAACCATGACAATATCTGTTTCAAATGGCAACTGAAGATTTTGCCTTATATAAAAGCAACAGATGTGAGAGAAACAGCAATGCAATAGCTCTCATGTCAGGAAAATATGTATATGCCACTAATCAAAGTTCTGGGCTTGAAGGCAGTGTTTGATTGAAGACAATCCCAGAGAATAAGCAGAGAAAATACTTGCCAGAGTAGACTAGAAGTCACCTGGTCAGAAAAATGAAAGGGGTGATTTTGTCCTCACACACATCGCCAAACAGTGGTTACTGTAATAGTTATGAAAAATTCTGGGGCCGGCCCAGTGGCGCAGCGGTTAAGTTCACACGCTCTGCTTCTCAGCTCCCCGGCATTCGCCGGTTCGGATCCCGGGTGTGGACATGGCACCGCTTGGCACGCCATGCTGTGGTAGGTGTCCCACATATAAAGTAGAGGAAGATGGGCATGGATGTTAGCTCAGGGCCAGGCTTCCTCAGCAAAAAGAGGAGGACTGGCAGTAGTTAGCTCAGGGCTAATCTTCCTCAAAAAAAAAAAAAGAAAGAAAGAAAGAAGGAAAAATTCTACCTCTAGAGACACCTTTAAAAGTCTCATTTTAGCAAAAATGCAAAAGGGGAGAAATGATCTCCTCACCTTACAATCAGTCTCAGAAATCTAGAGGGAACCTGGAGCAGGTGCTGTGGGCACTCTGTTCCTAGGTACCAGCATTCACACTTTAGCACACACTAGCTGGACTGGCAGCTTCCAACACCTGCATGTTTTGCCTGCAGGCTTACGCAAACTGACAAAGTCTGCTTGGCCCCCAGTGCAGCATTCTGGCTGTGTTTGGGAATTAACTTCCCCAGCAGTAGCCTATAACCAGTTAATGAAAGGAACTGGTGCATAAATGCCCTGGCAACCTTATTCCTCAGGTAGAACAACTTTGAGGTGAATGCTCTGCACTGAGTTTCAGGGTTTCCCCAGTAGGATTAAGCTCTCGTGGACCACAGCGGGAGGTGCCTTGATAATGTTCACTTCGTTGGCTGCCTTTCTTTTGTTGTCTCACTTCCCCATTCTTCTACCACTGTTTTCTTCCCTTCCCAAATAAACTACTTGAGCATGAATCCGTCTCAAGATCTGTTTCTGAAGCAAATAAAACCAAGACTCTAACCATCCCTTCCACCAAAAAAAGGACTGATAGATAAATCAGAAATAGTGTAAAATCTATGATAAATTAACGTTTGAATTCAATTCAGCAAGCAACTATTGAGCACCTACTGTTTCAGAAGCTACGTAAAGATTGATAAACCCTGATCTGAAAGAAATCACTAATTTCAAAAGTAGACAATTGCTGATTGTTTTTTAAGTGCATTAATCAGTACATTCAGAAATAGCTATTAAGTCCAGAATAGGAAGCATCTAAACCCTATCAGTGTGGAAGTGTGATGTAATGGAAGACATGCCAAAAGAGGAAACACTTGATCTGGTTTTTTCAGGCAGAAGTAGAAAGGGGAGTATTGGATAAAGGGAACGTTATGCACAGAATAGCATGGTACAGTCTTTCCCATTACAAGGATGTGGAGAAGACCTCAGAAAGCCTGGATGATATTGCAGTGAAGAGCAAGTCCACTGAAACCAGACTGTCTAGATTCAAATCCTAGCTCTTCTACTATATTATCTGTGTGACCTCAAGCAAATCAATTAATTTCTCTATGCCTCAACTCAGTCATCTATAAAGTGAAGGTGGCTATATTGTACCACTTTTTATTTACTTTTTTGTCATTTACAAAATTTAATATAGGTAAAAGGTTTAGAACAGTAACTGGCATATATAAAGTGCTGAATAAATGATAATTGTGATTTATTATCACAGCTGGTTAAATCACAGGGAAAGGGATAAGAGATAAAGCTGGGAAAGCAGACAGGAGACAAATCATGTAGGGTCTTACATTCCACGCTAAGGAACTCGTTCTTCATTTTTGAGGTCAAGGGTCAGCAAACTACGGGTGACCCACTGGCCAAATTCAGCCTACCACCTGCTTTTAAAAAAGTCCCAATAAAGTTTTATTGGAACACAACTATACTCACTAATATGGATATTGTCTATGACTACTTTCATGCTATAATGGCATAGTTTAGTTGCTGTGACATACCTTATGGCCCCCAAAGTAAAAAATATTTACTATTAGGCTTTTTACAGAAAAAAATTTTCAATCCCAGCTACAGATGGAAGGGAATGGCATGCAGAGGAAAGACTAAGTTCTATGGAATAAAAATCTGCAGGCTGAGTTACATGGTCATTCCATAGGTCAAGATTAAATTCGATGAAGTTCATAAAGCTAGATTTCATAGCCCCTAAAAAGGAAGAGTTTGGTGAATACAAAGGGTAGAAAAAAGCTTTCAAACTTGTAGTCTACAACCCATGTCCAGTCTAGAGATGAATTTTATTTATTCCATATTGTTTAGACATTTTAAATTTGTTGTCAATACTTAAAATAGAGAGATATCACTAATAAAACCTGAATTACTGGCTTCTTTTAAAAAATCGGAAGATCTGGCAAACGTTTGTTTGCTTATGGGCTTGAACGGCAGAAGCTTCTTTAGCTCCAAAGCAACTACTATATTTACATGAGGCATGTGCCTTCCAATATGTCACATCTTCTACTTCCTATTGTATTGAGTGGGTGAGTTTCACTGATGTCACAAGCAAGTCCTCTAGGACTCAAGAGTGCCACATTCTGCCACTTATGGACCCGAGGGCAGGAAGTATGGGAGAAGGAGCAGTTTTCTTTCAAAACAGCTATAATAGAAACAGTGGCCTTGAGGGAGACCCAGATTTCTGTAAGAACCTGTGAGGGACGAGTATCACATGAAGAAGCTGAGGTATGATATCAATTTATTTATAAAAGAGTGGAGGTTGACCATGACAGAAAAGAAAAATGTTTAGGAGCAATGGCATGAACAGTCGAGAGAGAGCATGCCCGCAGGAGAATAAAGATACCCGAATAAACAAGGACTGGTAATCAGAAATGTTGCCTTGTGGTTGATGTATGAGGCTGACTAGGATGAGAGCCAGAGGGAAGTGACTGGCGTCCAGGACCCACCTCTCCAATAGAGTTGCCATGGTGGTAGAACCAGGTTTGGATAGGCTAGGGTTAGTGTCGTTTTAAAGTTTTGTCTTCACAGATGCTGCCTACAAGTCTGTTCAAGTTAATTAGAACTGTCCTTAGGCTAAATCAGGGTTGTGGTGTTGGTCTCTGTCAGGAGAGCCCCAGGGAGAAGTGCACAATTGGTTCCGTTAAACAACGTCTGCGGTTGCTTGGAACTCTAAGGTCATATATTTCTAATATCTTTAGAAACAGAGGAGGAAAAAGTCATCTGAAACTACAACTGCCTTAAAAGGAAGCTGTAATCTCAGAATTCTTCCCTTATTTTCTGCTTCATAAGGAATGCATCCCCCTTTTGTTCACAGAGCACCTTAATGGGCTTTGTATATGGAAAAGCATTGTGCCCAAGTACCTGGGAATGAAGGTTTTCTCCCCCTGCATGTTGATCCTTCCTCTATTTTTCTTTTAATTTTTCCTTGATTTTATGCCCTTTTATTTCAGGAGTAACTTATCTATTAAAAAAGAAAATAAGGAATATAGTGAAAGGGAAAATGTCATTAAAACCCTCAGCCTTTTCAGTATCTAGCATTATCTTTTTCCCTGTAACAAAGAGAAACATTTCTTTGGTCTTATAATGGAATGTTCACAACTATTATTCAGTGTTTATCCTAGAAAATCCCATAAAGTTATATTTTTATTCCATTAACTGTTAGGAATAGCCATGAGGGAATGCCAACTCTCAGACGATCCACCCAGACACTGAAGAAGACAAATCAAGCTTGAAAAAGAAGAAAACGTGAAGGCTTTGAACAACTTGATAGGCAAAATCCTTACAATACAAGCTTGAGATGAAAAGACATTTTAATGTCTGCATTCTTGGCTGAAGATGATTCTTTATTCAAAATGAAATATGGTACACTTCAGAAAGAAAACTGAAGCTGCACAGGGCGCAGATACCAAGAGTAATGAAGTTTGGTGAATAAATTCATTTAAATTTCTTCTCTAAGGAATTATCAATGGGGTTGGGAATGGAGAGGGAACAGGCAGTATTCAAAGAAATGGTTATAAAAAGATAAAAATTAAAACAATCGTAACCCTTTCTTATTAAAAGAAAGATTATAAAATATTGCATATAGTGATATTTCTTTTCTATGCAAAGATTCATTGTGATCTACACCCTGGGAGAAAAGTCTACTTGGAAATAGATAAGTAAGAATTATGGAGGACTTTTCAGAAGTTGTGCACAAGACTCTCTTTAGTGTTTTATAAAGCTGATTTCCCACAAAGTTTTAAGCAAAGATGAGACAGGAAATCCAAGTCCCTAATGACCTCTCTTTTGACCCACAAATACAAGAAGAAGAGAAAACACAAATTGCTGCTCAAAGTTAAATCATAAGAGCTCAAATTTCTGTTACAATTAGAAGTTCTTTACTTAATGGAAAAAAAGAAAGCTGGAGGTCATATTTAATCTTCTTCAAGCCTAAGGAGCCTAGGGATATAGAGATTGGTGTTTTTCTTGTTTTCTTTCTTCTTTTTTTTAAACGACCTAAAGACTCGTGATCTTTTAAAATAATAATGTATATGTCTCTCCTCATTCTTTTCTAGGCATAGAAAAAATGCCCAACTGGTAAAGAGTTGATGCAATTCTTCCTTTCTTCATATGTTTGAGGAAAGAAATCTTCCTCATGATACAAAATGTATCTATGTCATGCAAGTCAAATTAAAAATTATGTATGTTCTGTGTGTGCTACTGTCCTCTTAAATATGAGAAATTCAAGAGATCAAAACAACCACTTATTTTCTCCACTAGACACAGAGGTCAAGATCCAATGGTGTGTCACAATCTGTTGTGAGCTCCGTTGCAAGTAATTTGTTACTATTAATAGTTCAAAGTTTGCAAATGATTTACTTTGGTTCGTAAGTTAGAGAGAAGTCAAGGTTATCTTGAAGGGGCACTGGCACTCAGCTGCATTCTGATCTCCCCTGCGCAGGAGAGAAGGGGAGGATGCTAGTGAGGGCAGAGAGCAAAATACCCCACAGATATTGAAAGCAAGGTGCGATCTGAAAATTAAACTAGAAAATCAGTGCAAGATCGTGTTATCAGAGACACGTAAAGTCATTCTTCAGAGTAAGGTGTGTGGGGCCACGCACTGGGAGATTCCAGGCACCTCTCTTGTGGGGATAGCTCATCAGGCCCAAAGCCAGGAAATACGTGAACCTGCACAGTGTTCCTTGCTCTGAATGGCATGCTCACAAAGTGCCTTTCTGAGTCTTATGCGGTTCTATATCATTTTTTGTTCTTCAAAGAGGGCAAGTATCCAAGACTTTTGGCATTTATATTTTTATTATAAATCAATAAATTAGCACTCTGATCTTACGACCAAATGAAATGTATTGACACTTTTGTTTCAGATCCTATGCTGGGCACTGGTTTGCAAGATATTTAAGAAAGAGTTTTCTTCTCAAGGAATTTCCCTTGTGAAGTTAGTTAATGTAATTTGTTCCTGAAAGGTTAAGAGACCCTCTCTATGTGCTCAGAAAACCATAGTTATGAGCCTGCAAAATCCAAGAACAGACTGGCCTGTGGTGAGCCGCTCAAATGAAAGCATCTTATGAGGCCTCATGAAGACCAAACAGCTGATCTCAACTGAAAAGAATCCCCATCACAATTCTCTTCGTGTGTGTACAAAGTTTCAGTCCCCACAGAAAGTCATCGTCACTGAGCTAAGAGTCAGACGATCCAGTCTACTCCACTGCTTTAATGATCGTAAATAAGTTAACATGTTTGAGACTCAGTTTTCTTACCCATAAAATGAGGTGTCATTCTTCCTGCTGCTCCACACGGGTATCGTGAGGATGGCATGGGCGGGCAGAAGCAGGGAGCCAAACCCTATTCAGCAACTACTGTGTGCCAGGCACCGTGTTAGGCGATTTCCCCAGGCTGTCTCCCTTAACCCTCACTTTGGGCATTATTGCCTTAAAAGCTGACTTTCTCTAGTCCACATCATGTAGTTGCAGGGGGAGGGATTAATAAACCTATCTGCCTGCCTCCAGGGCCCTTGTCCTCCACCACCTCATCCTACCTCCATCACACCTGAGACAATACCTCTAAAACCATCTTGAAAATTGGAAGCTAGTCCACTGGTATGATCCAAGTCTCTGGTCTAAGAGTGAAAGTGTCCCCTAACTTGCTCTGTTCCTTTGCTCATGGCAGTTTTTCCACGTGGAAGGTTATTTTCATTTTCTGTAACTAATTCTTACCCACTCCTCAAGGTAATTATCTTTCTCCAGACAACAGTGATCTTCCCTTGCTATAAAATCTGATATATCTACACTATTTTACTGTATCACACATTAAATATGTAGTATTTTTAGGTATTATTTCACATGTATCTTGTTTCTGCAAGTAGACTGAAACTTCTTTTGGGTAAAAGCAAGCTTTGGTTCTCCTCAAAGACTCAAGCACCATGCAGTTACAAACTTAGGTTTTCACATATGTTTTATATTGATATACTAAAAATGTATTATAAAACCAAGACTGAAAGGTGGTTACTAAAATAGGTAATATCATTTATTTGCAAAATAAATTTAAACATTTATCCCATTTATGTTGTAGGAAAGACACATCTGTCTTTTAGAATCTTTTTCTCAGTTTAAAACCTATAATATAAAGAAAATAAAGAGTAAGTTATTGTCTGGATATAACAACTGTTACTTTTTGTGTATATAATATCTTTTTTTATGTGGCTATATTTATAAAGTTTGAATTTAAAAAAACCCTTGAATGACAAGGAATTCTTTTTTGTTATATGCTTTTTTACTTACAACCTATAGAGAACAAACTCCAAATTATACACTTTCTCACTGCACCATTTTAATATGAAACTGTACCATCTGTTTATGAATTTCCTTAATGCTTATTAATTTGTTTCATGTTTATTTTTGTCAGTTCACTGATGGAACTGTCATTCCTACAGGTGATTTTCATGTTTACTTTAAGTGCCACTTGAAAACTTCCTGCTCGGTTACCACTGCTTTCTGACAAGGGGAGGGCTCCATTTCCTTTTCTAAAGAATTAAGGCATTTCTTCCACTGTAAACTTTACGTCAAGTTGAAAAATACAGATTCTTCCCATCCTCATTCTTACACAAAACTCTTCCTTTAGGAGACATCATCACAGCATACATGTATATAACACAAATATTGCAAATGCTGTTTCCCACTTTCCTAATATATCTATCTAAAAATCACTCTAAGGATAAACCATATGTTTCCAGAAACACTGTTCAAAGCTTATAGCTATAGTCATGCACTGCAATGACAATGTTTCAGTCAATGACGGACTGCATTTCCATGGTGGTCCCATAAGGTCATCACCACGTAGCCTGGGTGTGTAGTAGGCTGCACCATCCAGGTTTGTGTAAGTGCACTCTATGAGGTTCACACAGCAGCAAAATCACCTAATGACACATTTCTCAGAATGTATGCTCATCGGTAAGCGACATATGACTATAGCTTGGTTTTTCCTTGACTCAACCAGATTGCAGGTCTGTGTATCTGCATTTCTGATTAATTTTTTAACAACTCATTCACAGAACAAATATTTGCAGATTACCCCAGGTGTGCCAGGTCCTGCTCTAGGTGCTTGCGATGCACAGCCAAGCAGTCAGAAATCTCTCCTCTCCTGGAATTTGTGCTCTAGCAGGGGCATATAAGGAATAACGATGCTGAAAGCTATGCCACTGGCATTTCAAATGCCAGCAGGGTCACCCATGCTGGACAGGTTTCCGTGAGGCTTCCAGACCAGGACAGACTAGGAAGCAGCAGCTGGTCACTCATTTCCAAAAAATTGGCCCTGAAAACCCTATGAACAGCAGCAAAGCATTGCCTGATACAGTGTTGGACGGTGAGAGGATGGCACAAAAGACCAGGCAGGACTCCACTCTGCTCTGCGCAAGGCTGCGAGGAGTCAGGAATCCACCCGAGGGAACTAACGACGACCAACAGAATTATACACACAAAGTAGCTTTGAGCCAACTTTGGAAGGTATTGCTTCCTTGACTTCTAGGATCCAGAGAGATTATTGGGAAGACCAGGGACCTGCAGAACCTAGAACATTCAGCCTTCTGCCTCTCTTGGTTACAGTCTACCAATATATTTTTACTGTTCTCTGTTTTCCAAAATTGTGTTGCAATTATTTTACAATGATGTCTCCTTTCGTTTTCCTTGATAGAGTTTACTCATCATCCCCAGTGGAATCTTGGGAAGAAAAGGCAATATAGAAACGTGTCAACTCACCATCCCTCTCTCTAAAGCCCAGTATTTAACTACTGTGCTTCTGCTGAATGCTTAAGAAGCTTCTAGATTTTCACTTTTAAAAATACTTGAAGACCTTCACAGCTCAATAGACATCATAATTATTTCTTTAGGTTAAATCACAAGTCAAATTCTTTGATGATAAGGTTTACAAAATTTCTAACGCGTTCCGTAGCTATTTCCTAGGGTGTTCACTTCCTGTCGCTGAATAACAACTCACCACAATCTCAGCGGCTTCTCTCAGTTTCCAGCGTCAGGGGTCTCAGCGGGGTCCTCTGCTCAGGAGCGCACGAGGCGGCCATTCAGGTGTCGTTCAGGTCCGCGTTGCCGTCTGACGCTTGGGATCCTCTTCTGAGCCAACATGATGGCCGGCGGAGTGCGCTTCCTCGCAGCTGCGGAACTCGCGGGGGCGTCCGACGCCAGCGCGCGGGCAGACGGGAAACGGGGCGTCCGACCCCTCGGATCCCAGCGCGCGGGGCGACGGGAGACGGAGCATCCGACCCCAGTGCGCGGGCCGACCGGACGTGGGGCGTCCGACCTCAGCGCGCGGGCCGACGGGAGACGGGGCGTCCGACCCCAGTGCGCTGGCCAACGGGACACGGGGCGTCCGAACTCTCGGATCCCAGCGCGCGGGCCGACGGGAGACTGGGCCTCCGACCCCAGCTCGCCGGCCGACGGGACCACCCCAGCGCGGGCCGAGGCCCCTGCAGACTGACCGGGACCCTCGCCTGCGCCGCGCGGTGATGTAGTCACGAGGGTGACAGGCGTCACGTTCCCAGGTCCTTCCTGATCTGGAGACTAGGGGACCGTACCGGACATGGACGCCTGCAGGAGGAGAAGAGGGAGTGGGTGGCCTTGGGGGTCCCCTCACAATCCGGCCCGCCGCAACGTTACCGTGAGACAGTCTGCGTATGGCAGACGTGTTCCAGCTCAAGACTCATTTTAATTGACTGCATTAAAATTCAAACAAGTATGAGAACTGTTTGCTCACAGCACGCTGATTCTCACTGTTCCCCCGTGGAATCCGTGTGTTGTTGCTCACGGAAGGAACGTTGCCGGACCGCTGCTCACCGTGGCTTTTCAACGACCCTGTTTAATATTCAAATGAATCACCAGCCGTTTTTCCTAAAGGGAAACACCATGGCGTTGTTCCTGGATTTTTATGAAAAATGTCATTAGACATTAGTATTTCTCCAGGCCTTCTGCTGGCCGCGAGCATCGGGGGCACACGAGGAGGTAAACCGCCGTCCGCGGTCCTGGGGGCGTCGGCCTGCGAGGAAGTGACGAGGACGTGGAGTGTCCGGGGAGCAAAGAATTCCCGAGACGCGGCTGTCTGAACGTGAAACCGGTGGAAGCGCTCCCAGAGGAGAAAGGTGATGACCTTCGCCGCGTGAAAAGTAGGTCCCTCAGTTTGTCAGAATGAAAAACGCCGATCAAAACGGTGTATAGAAAGACACGTGGTAAATACAGATATAGATGTACACTCACACTCCACACACAGACGAATAAAAACCCAAAAGCGTCAATGGGAAAATTTCTAAAGGATGTGGATCCAAAATTTAAAGAAAAACACAGTTGGCCAATAAATACTCCAAAAGTGATTCTCTCTAGCAATTCTATCTCTCTAGTGATTCTATCTATCTACACAGAAAGAAAATATTTTCACTTTTCAAAATAGTGAATTTTTAAAAATGTTATCAGTAAGTGCTGGCGAGGGTGTGACAAGCTAGCTGCTCCCGGACGTTCTGTGGAAGAATAGATCAGGCAACCTTTTCTGTAAGGAATTTGTTGATATTGAGGAGGATGAAAGAGCTTCATACTTGGATCCTGTAATTCCACATGTGAAAAAACTGGAAGGAGCTGAAGATTGTAACAATAAAGAAATCTTTAAGTAAATGATATAGTATACTGTCGTTAAAAATCATGTTTTCTAACATTTTTGCGATACAGGAAAATACATGGATATGTTAAGTTAAAGAAGATCACGACAAAATTGATCACTTCTAAGTAAACAATGTACGTTGAAAAAACTTGAGAAATACACTAAAAATTTTAGCCATAATGATCTCAAACACGTAACTGTAGTTTTTACTTTCTTATTGACAGTATTCTCTGTTAACAAAAAATTCCTAAAACAATAGTCGTAGGCCCATAAGTTGCAAAGTTGCTAAACACAACAGGAAAACTTAGTGTCTTTCAGGTCTACGAAAGAAATCAAGGCCCTAAGACTTCAAAAATGTTGCTGGAAAGCAGCAAGTGAGCGCGAAATCCACTTATGTTTGAGGATGTGATGGTTGAAGACAGGGATGACGGTGGCTCATGGCGACATGGTTGATGAGAAAGCCACCAACAATGGAGCCCAGGTGGATGAGGATCAAAACCTGGAGAAAACAGCCAGCCAGGACGGCTCATGTTAGCACAGGCTGATTGATCCTAACAAAAGACAGATCGCATTATCAGAACCATAACACACGTTTTAAATGTCAGTCAAACTCTGATCTTAACAATTGTTCTAGTTTGGAGGGTTGTGGTTTAAAAACAATGTACACAATTATTTATTCTTGAATGTTAAAAAATGTTAAATGTGAAATAAACTGGCATAGGCAATTTACAGGAGAAAGTCTAAGATTAGTTATATGAACTTTTATTTTCTCAAAATTTTGTAGAAAAATTGTGTCAACAAACTTTCAAAAATTTGTTTGAATTTTGATGATTAATGTTTATATTCAAGGATATGAAGGGTTATGATAAAGCTGTTAACAAATTGTTCTTCGTCTAGATAAAAGATTGGATAAAAGAAGAGGAAATAAGCTTAAATCGCGGTAAGAGAGTTTTTTTTTCCTTGCTTACTTTTCTCTTGGGGAGGAGCATGGATAAGGAATTTGTGATTAAATCGTTGCATCCAATTGCTTCGAAGTGTATTGTCTTGCCCCCTTGAAGACCTTCAAAATAGTGCATTCAACAGACTGACCTGCTTTAGGTTTTCACGTTAAGCCTTAAGCCTCTGCCAAGAAACAGAGGAATGGATGCTGTGACCTGTTCCTTTCCCCTGAAATTCCTATGTTAATAGGCTACAGCACATTGTGTAAGACAGATTAAATAAACAGCATGCAACATTTTAGTTTTGGAAAAGAGTTAATAAATACGGCATTAGAAAGAAGCCAGTTATGTATTGCACTGTTTGCCTTTAATTCCATACCACTTGTCTGCACAGCCAGCCACAGTGGATGGGCAAACGTGGAGGGGGAAATTTGAGAGAAGAGATGTGAGGCTTGTGGGTGGGCCCTGCAATTGCTAAAGCATTAGTGAATGGGATCTTTTTCCTGGGGTAGAAATGCAATTTTGTCAGGAGAAAGAAGGAACTGTTTTCTTTTTTTATGAAGCAGAATTCCTTCCTAATTCTCTGAGCCTTTTACTATAACTGCTGTAGCATGTGTTTTAAATTATATTGTATGCATGTGTTCCCCATAAAATTAGCCATCATGACCCATTGTTCCACAGTCCTTCCTTTCATCACATTTTAGAGGCCTGTGTTCCATATTAGCAAATAACCCTTAGGGAAAATTATGCATTTTCCATACACCAGCTTTGTTACATATTTGATAACACTTATTGTATATTTTGGGATATGGGTCCATATATAAAATTTTTTAAGTAATAAAACAAGTGGCCGATTGTTTCCTCATGGCAAACAAACTAGGAAGTCAAAATGAATATATCCAGCATCAATCTCAAAAAGAACTAACAGCTCCACTTTTAACCCATATGTTCGAGAATATATATTTGTTAACTAGGCTGAGGGCACATTGCCAAGTTTAGAACCCACTCAAATTCCTTGGGTTCTGAGTTTAAAATGAAATTTGAAACTTTCCAGGTTCAAGGTCCTTTTTGGTGCTGTAAAAATATGACTTCCTTGTTGAAAAAACTAAAAGTTTTGGACATCAACTTGCTCACACAAAACAACACGATAAGTGTGAATGAATCAGTAACATATGGATTACATTTTCTTTTTAAAAATCTTAGGATTTTTTAAAACATTTTAAATGGAAAATTCATGGTAAAAACATGCATTGGATTTAGCCAACTCTAAATCATTCGAAAAGTATTTGTAAGGCATTTTTCTCTCAATGGATACGTGGCAGAATTTGCAGTCCTAATGTTAACGTAACTACACTCCTCCCCGACCCTCCCCCACGATCCTCAAATTAATACACAAGAGAAAACTATTGCTGCTTCATTCTTTCTCTTGTTCTTTTTCTCTCTGACTTTCTTGAGTGTGTCCTGAAAAACTTTGTGTCATTTTTATTGCGATGGCACAGATGTTTTTTGATTAAAAACTATTCTAAATGTAAAGCTCTAGGGAATAGCAGTAAAGGATATGCATTAATGATGAAAAAGAAACATTTGTTTAAAATTCAGAATGGACATCACAAAGATGAGAAGAGTTGTTTTCTTTTCCTCAGTGTACAATCCTTTAATCCATTAATAAAAATTAACCAATAAGGGTATTTTCTCAGAATGACCCCTGAGTACCCAAGAGTGGTAATTAAAAATTACAAGCAAATAACAGAATATTGTAATGTCTCAAACCTTACTATATTGTTTGTGTGCATGTGTAAAATACTGTTTTCTGTATTTGCACCTCCTTCTTTGAAATGTTTTCTGTCATCAGTTTCCTAGAATTAGGCTTTGACATCAGAAAATTTTCTAGGCTGTGGTCACAGTGTGTAATGTCTATCTAAGTTATTAGTATAGAGCAAAAACCAAGGAGACTATTAAAAACCAAGAGGACTGTAAGTTCTCATATTTTATGTGCTAGTACAAATTCTGCAACATTACATTACATTTATCTATACAAAGCCTAACTCTCAAGCCATTGGTAGTTGAAATTTCCTGGACTGTGGCAGATTAATCCATCAAGGTTGTCTCCCAACTCTCTAATTACAATTAAAGAATTTAATTACCATGATGGCTTGAATATTATGCTTTTGTCTTATAATCTACTGTGTTTGTTTTCTGCTTCCATAAAAGAATGTCACCCTAGAATCTTTAAGAATGGCGAAAATTTCCTAAAGGATTTAAGATTTAACTCTAATAATGTTGAGTTTCTTTATTCAACATTTAACAAAACTTGTTGAGTATCTACAAAATATCAAATACTTTCCTACATTCTAGGGATATTCAATAGCTATATAAATTTTATGCCATAATTATTAGGATTAGAAAATACTTCTAGGCTATAATTACTGTGATATTCTATTGCATGCTTCCAAAAATTAGTGAGTCAACTTTCAACTCTGCTTTCTCCAGATTTTCTTATTTACCTTTAACATAATATTATAGGGACGATCAAGTTTCTTTCCATCCTTCCAAATGAAATTTTACTTAAATAAAAAGGAAAACAGCATAAATCTATTCCCTTATGTTATAATTATTTGCTAAGATCTAGGTACAGTCTTAAAAGCTGAAAGAAGTAGTATCTTAATAGATGAATTTGGGAGGTTTGCTTTCTATTGATCAATTCTTAATCAAGAATAAAGTATCACTCAAATTCAAAATAAGAAGTGCATCTTCAGAATGTCTTATTCCACTACCAATCAAGTTAAGAATGACTCCTGTGTTTTACCCCGGCAACTTTTGTTTCCATATAATTGTGAATCAAGGTGAGTGAAATAATAAAACATTTACAATTGATAAATGTTTCTAATTAACAGGTTGTAATAGCAAACATACAGATGCCTAGATTCATGAATCAACAAATAAAAATAACTTTAGTGCCATTTCCAGTGTTTAATGGCTTTTTCCCTTATTCAGCATCCTCCCTCCCACAGACATAAAGTAATTGATGAAAATGACGCTGCATTTCTTTCACGGTGAAGAAACAGGCCTGGTTGAGAAATGTATTTGCAGAGTGTAACACTGGCCATCCAGCTTACACGTTTGAATTATTCATATCATTGAATGTAAAAACCTAAGAGCTGGAAATAGATGCCAGAAATACTTGTGGGAAGAACAAATCTTCCATAAACGTGTGAGAGATGGAAATATTGTGAAGAACATCTCTGGGTCTAGATGCATGGAATTATAGAGCCTTTAAGTTGAAAGAAACCTCCATGATGCCTCTAATTCTCTTGCTACTATCAAGTTCTGTCAGACAGCTATGAGCTTCAGTTTATACCATTTCAAAGATTGGGAATCCACTGCTTCACAAAACCAGCTGAACAGATTTTTTAAGAGCTCTAGCTATTTCATACTTGTTACTTATTCTGCCTCTAAAAATTCTACTTCTTGGTTTGAGTTCTGCCCTCTAAAGTTAAACAGAAATCCACTCCACACATCTTCCCTTAGTGTATACAAAAATAATCATCATGTCTGTTCTGTCTTCACTGCTTCACTTCTACAAGGGAAATGCCCTCATTTCATACAAATATTCCTCAAAGGTCTCAGCATTCGACTCATCCTATCGTCTTTATGGTCCTTTTGTCATTCTCCTCTGTTAGGAAATACCCCACCTGTGATTTAGCAAGAGTGAGTTGAATGAAAAATTAATACGCAAATATGTCCTCTGATGCCTTTATGTTTAGTTAACCCAATATTTCAGGATTATTAGTGGACAAAAAACATTCATTGGCTGAGGAAGCACAGAAGAGTGATCTTGACCAAATGTCCTCAAAGAAATCTGCTTATATGGGATATGGCAGAGTGGCTGAAGATAATTTCAAGTATCCAAGAATATAGATTTCCCCCACTGCTGCCTGTTTCACCATGAAAGTGTGTATTTTAAGAGTATGGCATGTGCTCTAGTATTAGAGGCAAATCTACAGAGCCAGATTACAGTGATGCCGTACATAGAGTTTGAGGCTCCTCTGGACCCCACTGCCTCCCCACACACATATGTACACCAATCCAACATGAAAATTTTGCTATTATTTCTGTACCAATATTACCTTTCCCAACCAGGCTTCTGAAAGATTTAAAACAGTGTCATCAATGGAGAAGAAAAAGTCTGTAACACTAAGACTTTCCTTCCCTCACCACAAGGTGTAGCACCCTACAAGATAGCCAAGAGAAGGGAAGAACCAATGAGCTTCACAAAATTCCAGTATTTTCTTTACTGAATGTTGAAAAAAGTCAGAAGTCAAGTTGTGCGGTTTTATTTGTTTGATTTTGTAAGCACAGGTACATGAGGTGGGGCAATGGGGACAGGTAGTTATAGCCAACTAGTAGATATTCCTTGGCCAAACACAAGACTCTAGATGGCAGCATGTCACTGAGCAGGGTAAGGAACTAGTTGTTAGAAGGTAACTCATGTGGAGCACTGAAATAGGTTGTGGTGGTTGTCGCAATCACAGTTGTACGCAGAGAGTTTAGCACTGCTTATCTAACTAGGAGAGCAGACAGTGACCATGGCAGCAACAAGCATTCACAACTGTGCTCCGCAGTCCACAGTACTGAGCACATGAGCATCCCCAAAGGGCTCCAGAATCCCATGGACTTGAGTAAGCAGGAAGATGTCAGCATTAAGAGTGTACAGAACAATTGGAGAATCTCATTTGGGAAAAAAAATTTTTCCTTGCTTGGGACCTAGACACCATCTCCCAGTGCCATGGATGTGAATACATGAAAATCTGCACAGAAAACCACAAAATATCACCTATGCTTCTCACAGCCCAAAATTCCATGACTTCATTGGACAGCTGAAGAGGCATATTAACTAAGACATAACAAAGGGAAAGAGACTGGATTTTGGCCCAGGGAAAGATTAAGAACATATCTATCAGCTCAAAGACCTTGGGAACGTTGATAAAAAGGAAAAGGAAATACTTAGTTTGTATAGGTGCTCAATGGATATTGTTAAATGAATACTAGTAGAAAAATAGTGCAAACCATTTTACAATCTTCTACTGCCCCCAATTATTTTTTAGCCTCCTGTCTAATGCTCTAATTATTTTTCATAATCACTTCACATTGTAAACTCATTTAGTTTTGGTCAACTAAAATTCTAAGATTGATTTCATGTGAATTATTTTTCTAGACATTTCTGTTCTCTCTGATAATATGGAATTGATAGGATGGACCTAAATGCATTTCTTGACTTTGATTCCTGTTAAATTTTCTCTTGTTAGTTTGAGTCCATTATTTGAGCCTATCCAGATCATTTTTCATCTTGATTCTCTGATCCATTATATTACCTCTCATTCTCATCATTGTATAAGTTAGTTTATAAGTTGTAACCTTTATCCTTAAGACTCAAATGGTACAATAGCAAATAGAAAATCTTCCTTAAGAAGTTATTTTATTCAGTCTATTGACTTTTGAGTACAGTTCATTTGCCTATTTCAGGTTTAATAAATGTACAGGTTTATGAATGGAGGCTTTGTCTAAAGACTAATATATATACATAGCTTTTGAAACAAAGCATCACTATCCATGATTTGTAGAATGATCATCAATCAAACCATTCCCCTTATTTACTTCCATTTTTATTATTGCACTTAACTTTTTAAAGTTTTTTTTTCTTCATATACTTCCATTCTTCTATGAGACGTTCTCTGAAATGTTCAATAGTTCAATTCATTGAAAGGAAGGAAGAAGAGAGCTAAATTTAAGGTTCCTTCATATGATCTTGACATATAATACTTGACATCCTTCCTCCCCACAATCCTGTGCACAATGTCTTACTCTTATACTTTTTATAAATGAGGAAACTGAGATTCTAAAAGAAATATATGCATTGGCTAAAAGCAGAGTTGGTAAGTGGTGAATTTATGGCACAAAACCAGATTGATCTGCTTCCAAAGCTTTCCTGGCTTGCTTTCCACAGAGGGTATACTCATCCCACTTAACAAGTACCCTTCGATGACTTGTTTTAAGACACCTGGAATACAAGTACAAAAAAACAGTGGAAGTAAGGACGGTAAGGATGAGGCAGAAGTAAGAACATGTAGAGCACAAGATGAGTGGGATTGGCACAAGAAAGCCACAAACATGAAGCTTGGATGGAGAGGAGGAAAACTGCCTTTTATTGAGAAAGTTCTGTTTGTGTCAGGCCACTCCTTCCATCTAGATTTGCATCCCTCATTGCCTGGATCATTCTTTACACTCCTCCACCTCCTTTACAACACTGTGGACAGCTATCTGGTACAGGAAAAGAGCACGTGCTTTGGAAACGAGCATATCTGGACTTCAAATCTGTCCTAGCCTCTTTCCGGTGAACTTGGCATGTTACTTTACCTCTCAGCACCTCAATTTCCTTTTCAGGAAAATTGTCACATTAACACCTACACACAAGATTGTAATAACAAGTCAAAGTACATCATACATGACATATTGGTTCATAGTAGTTCAGAAAATAATTTTTCCATTCTCTTGCTGTCTATCTAACTGATTTTCCTTGAACACTGTTATGTGTTATGTGTAATTCCTAGGTTTTGGTGTTATGTGTCATCTCTAGACTTAGAACCATGAATGACGTCCTTTGCCTTCCTCATCATATCTACTTTTCCATGTTGGATTGACAGGTCTTCCCTAAACCAGTCTTCCCTGTCTATGGACACTTACGTCTTCAACTCTGTATTAACCAACCAAGGACCCCACTGGTTTATGAATACACCTCATCCTCATCCAAGTGTCAGGGCCTTTGACCATTTCTTCCTCCCGCTTTTCTTCTGCTTATTCATCCCACAAATCCTATTCATCACCAAACAGTCAGCTCTGATCCCACCATAGTTACAGTTAATGACTCCAGCCTTAATAGATTTATTCTTCCTTCTATGAGTGCTGTCAGGAAGGAAAAAAATCTTCCTCTGCTCTTCTAGGTTATTCTGGTTGGTCTAATAATTGAGCTGACACAAGAAAGATTAACAGGAGAAAATCAAACAGAAGTTTAATAACATGTATACCTCCTGTACACATGGGAAAGACTCAGGAAAACTGAGTAACTGACCAAAATGGCCAAAGCTTTAAATATCATCTCTCTCTAAAGACAAAATAACAAGTTAGGGGTGGGGAGTCAGTTATGGGAGGTTACCAGAAAAAGCACAGTAAACAAGGGTAAGGTTGTTATGCAGATTTAAATCCTTACCTTTTCCATTAACAAAAATTTCTAGGTTAGAGATTGAGTCATCGTCCTCTTCCTAGTACAGAGAGGAAGACAACCTTACAAATGGAGATTTCCCTTGAAAATGTAAATGTCTTTTATGAAGGGTAACTTCTACTTGTTTTCAAAACTTTGTGTTATTTGCTGTTTCATAAAAATAATGGGCCTAAAATAATTCTTATGGAAAAGAGATGTCTTTTGAGGTGACAAATTCTACTTCCCTATAGTACTGCCTTTGAAACTTCCCCAAGTTTCACAGTCCAGAAGCTAAGCTGATAGATTTCTCCTTCTCATTAGACCAGTCACTCAGTCCTGAGAATAGATTAGTTAGTTTAAACAGTTGAGACTCATTTCAGGAGGTGATGATGTAGCTAAGTTCCAAAAGTTACACCTATATTTTGCAAGAAATCAAGTAGTTAATAAGAGGTATTTTTATAGAAACAGAAGAAAAACAAAGGTTAATAATTGGAGCAGAATATAACCCAGTTTCCAATCCAAGGGGGCAGCCAGTTAAGAAAATTTCAGATGTCAGCGTTGAAGCATCTTTTCCAGTTTGAAATGTCTCTGATGATGTCATCAGGTGTTCAGGTAAACTTTCTGAGTGGCCCACACAGCAACAGGTATGAAGAAGATTCTCTAAGTATGAACTATTATAGCAATTTCTCTGAAGTTTATATTAAGTTGTTCATATTTAGTTTACAGGACTTTGGGGGGAAAGGCAACTTTTGTTCTCAATGATTCCAAGTCAAAAGAATAAGAGAAAATTTGAAATGTTAGTTTAGAGATTTGAAGCTACAAGAATTCAGGAGGCAGTCTAGTTTACAGGGCAAAAAAAAAAAAAGAGGCCATCTGGATGGCATAGTGGTTGTTTATGTGCTCTGGTTCAGCAGAACAGGGCTTCCTGGTTCAGATCCCAGGCACAGACCTACACACTGCTCATCAAGCCATGCTGTGGTGGTGTCCCACATACAAAATACAGGAAGACTGGCACAGATGTTAGCTCAGGGCCAATCTTCCTCACACACAAAAAAGAAAAGACAACAGAAAGCAGTAGAATCTACTATCTACAAAGGTGTCTTACTGAAACATGATTTTTCTCTCTAAAGCCAACCTCACTTTTACCAAAGATAGCCATTATAAGATTAATTTGTTTGCAAAATAAGTCTAGTTCTAATAACCTTGGTCAGCTTATTTACAGCAAGAAAGGCTCTTGTAGTCTGCATTGTTGGAACTTTTCATATGAAATCTTCAGATTGAAATTTTAATAGCCTCTTGAAGCTAATAAGCCAAGCCGAACTCTTGCCACTAGATTTTGCTTAGAATACCCATAGATGTAGGTGAATTCTTCTCTTCTCAAGATTCCTAAAATGTCTCGAGGTTCCTGCACCTGCCAGAAAGTAACCTTCTTTACTCACCTGGAAAGGTTGTCAGGAATCCTGGAAGCAGGGTATCAGGCTAATATTTCCAAGGGGTTTGTTTTACTTGGCTCCATAAAGTCAATCTTAGTTCCATAAAGCTATCTGGTCATATCTAAGTCTATACATATCATTTTCAAATATGACATTCCAGTCAAAGCCTTGGTAATATAACCAATGTTTTCGATTGTGTCCTGTTATAAGGAGAATAGATTCTTACTGAACATATGCAAATTACTATATAGCCATGAAAATAATAATACTCAATGAGAGCTTTTGGATTCTGGATAGATCAGGTAGGGAGAAAAAGATCAATGTTTCATTTGCTTACAAAGGTGTAATTTGCCAAATTGCTATAGCCCATAGGTAGCTTAGGGAAAAAAACTCATTATATTTGGAAAACAAAGAGTGAAGAACCTGTAATATTTCAAATAAAAAATCATAAAAATTGTAGTATTCTTCATTAATTCATCTAGTTCAATGCAATTAATTCTTGTTCATCTTGGTTTTTTGTTAACAGTTTGATGAATTCAACAGTTTCTCCATTAGAATTCTTAAAATTCTTATCTTATCCAGTTCAAAGGTCTGATCTCAGTGTTTATCAGAATCCTATATTCCAGAGTAAGTGTCACAGTTCTTTTCATTAATGTCTCTGAAGATAAAACATATTGATAAAAGCATCAAAGTAAAGCAATAACTCTGTGTAAATGAAGACTTAATAAAGCCCCCAGTGAAAGGTCAGACAAGAGGTCATTGTAATGCAATAAGAACATTTAGTTATTTCTGTGACACACAACTTTAAGATAATAACTAGAATTATGACTGATAACACTAGACCAGGACATATCAGGACTTTAGGAATTTTATACAATTTCTAGAACATTTATATTAACACGCATACAAATGTAATCTGAGAAGATTCAGCATTACTTCCTATCTGACAATGCTTCCCATATAATTTAACATGCCAAGTAAATCCAATTATTTTGAAATCTCTCTTTTTATAAGGAGAGGGAACAAATCCTTTGAAATGTTCTAGGGGCCCTCTGGAACATTTCAAAGTTGATGTCAAAAAGACTTCATTTAGAATTTGATTTTGAGAAGTTTGTCAAAAACATCAAAGAAGTTTTAAAACTCTTGATCAAATAGGATCATAGGTCACTGTGAAACAAAGCTTAGTTATGCATTTAACCAAAGTGACAATAGAAGATGCTAAAGGCAAATACATAAAGGTAAATAGTTGTAAAAACTTAGTTATTTTAATAGAAAAGACTCAGTTTTCTTAAGCAATCAAAGACCTGAGGATAAAGATAACATACACTGGAAATTATTTTGATAAAACACAAAATTCTTGTTTTCTAGTCAGGTTATTTTAAAAGGTAAAGAAAATTTTCCACAATGTCATACATTAGTTAGAATTCTTAACCCTTAGGAACCTTGTTTCTAGTGAAAACTAAGACATACGCAATTGTGAATTGTCTTTAACATTCTGTAGCTTAGCAAAGTTGATAAATACCTTTTATATTTTTTAGAAACATATTTTTTTAGTGTGGCATAAAACTTATTGACTAACAGACCAAAATATCTTTAGTTCCCCTTTAATAAGAGGTCAAAAGTAGGTAAATTTACACTTGCTTAGCAATTGATGTTTCAGCCTTTTATCTTATTTAGAAATGATCTAAACACCGAATGAATTTCCATCATTTAATTTAATTTAGCAAAACTCTAAGGTTTCAAGGTACCAAAAAGTTTGGGATGCTATTTTTAAGTACACATACCATAAATTATAATTGTTGTTAAAGTTTATCTATAATTCTTATCCCACTTACATCTATCTAAATTATTTGCCCCCAAGAATTATGTTTAGAGTACTCGCAAAAACTTCATGAGAAATTAGACAAAATCAACCATGATTCTAAGTTAAGTTTTTTGATGACAAATTTTGCAAAAAAGATAACATGAATTTGACTAGTAATCCCAGGTAGAATAAAAGCTGCTTATCAGGGCCAGCCCGGTGGAGCAGTGGTTAAGTGTGCACATTCTGCTTCTCGGTGGCCCGGGGTTCACCGGTTCAGATCCCAGGTCCGGACATGGCACCACTTGGCAAGCCATGCTGTGGTAGGCATCCCACGTATCAAGTAGAGGAAGATAGGCATGGATGTTAGCTCAGGGCCAGTCTTCCTCAGCAAAAAGAGGAGGATTGGCAGTAGTTAGCTCAGGTCTAATCTTCCTCAAAAGAAAAAAATTTGCGTATCTGCATTATATTGAATGTTGATAACTAAAGACACATGTGTTTTAATTAAACTAAAAAATGGAAACTAGCTTAATTAACTAATGTTTTCCAACATCACATGAACCTGAAATTCATTTGGGTAGTTTCTATTATAATTCTGAGAATTTAGAATGCCCAGTCCTTAATTTATATTATTGTTCAATTGTTTTAAAGCCAATTGAATAGAGGTTTTTTACAAATTAATATTGGCAATACCATCCAGAGGTTAAAAAAATAATTACCACACATCTACAATCTACATATATAAACACACACAGGCAGATGTATCAGGGAACTTATCATTACTAATATTTGTGAGGAAGACTCAAGATTTTTCATTTGCCCAATTTCCAAATACTTCTCTCATTTTTTTTTCCTTTTGATGAGAAAGTTTTCCTAAAATTTGTATTTTAAAGAATGCCTCTTAGTTCCTAGAGAAGATAGGGGTAGAAAATGTACATTAAAAAGGCACAAAGATGAGGCCAGCCCAGTGGTGCAATGGTTAAGTTCATGCACTCTGCTTCAGCAGCCCAGGGTTCACAGGTTCTGATCCCAGGCATGGACCTACATACCACTTGTCAAGCCATGCCATGGTGGCATCCCACATACAAAATAGAGGAAAATAAGCACAGATGTTAGCTCAGCAACAATCTTCCTCAAGCAAAAAGAGAAAGATTGGCAACAGATGTTAGCTCAGGGCAAATCTTCCTCACCAAAAAAAAAAAAAAAAAGGCACAAAGAAAAGTATTCAAATTTTTTCCAAGATGACGTTTTGGTGGCATTTTTGTCTATTATCAGAAGTCTAGGTCAATTTAAATTTTTAATTTCAGGACAATTCTGTTTCTAACATGCCAATATTGACAAACATTTTTGATGAATAGGGAAGGTTTGGAGATGGTACAGATAGGTGAGCTTTTGAATTGTTTCTAGAGACACATTCCTGGTTTTGTAGAGATTTGTAAGACAAAGACAGTTGTTTTCAATTCCTCAAAGAACTAGTCTAAATATGAAGAGACCAGCCTTCCTATTTTAAGTAAATTTACTTCTTTATAGTAGAGAGGTTTCCAACTAAGATAGAAATCAAAAGATTTCTATGTCCTAGAACTTCAGAACAGCTATCTAGACTAAGAGCTCTCTAAAAAAATAAATTTTACTTTAGAAGTTTCCAATTTAAAAGATCCATCATCTGGCCATTGATGAGTAGGATCTATTAATCTCAGTAGTGACTCAAACCAATAAGCCTTTTTATTTTTTGAGGAATATTAGCTCTGAGCTAACATCTGCCACCAATCCTCCTCTTTTTTCTGAAGAAGACTAGCTCTGAGCTAACATCTGTGCCCATCTTCCTCTATTTTATATGTAGGACGCCTGCCACAACGTGACTTGATAAGTGGTGCCATGTCCGCACCCAGGATCTGAACTGGTGAACCCCGGGCCACCAAAGCAGAACGTGCAAACTTGACTGCTGCACCACTGGGCTGGCCCCCCAATAAGCCCTTATATGGCTTAACCATGGATGCAAGAGATTTTCTTAAAGAAGAGTGCAAAGGATGCAGCCTTCACAAGATCCAGACAGATTACTCCCAGAGTTAGCCTAAGAAAGCACAGGTGGTATCTATGAGGGGCGCTGTCTTTAAAAAGCTGTTCTAAAACACAAGAAATCACATATTTTGCCCTCTCTTCTTTATGAACAGAATAAGGCGACTTACCAAGCCAAAAGTTTGCTCATTTCTTTTTGGATTCCCTAAGCTTGGATCCACAGCCTATTTGACTGCTCAACAGATGCATGTGGAATCTCCAGTGGCAGAAATGAGAGATAGTCTCATTGGTCAAAAGCCAAACATAGAACCAGATGAGAGGACACCCTCATTTGGTTTTTCTTGTATGCACACTAACAGCTTTAGCTAAGCCTTGGGTGTCTTGGAACCAAACTAATACCTATGAGGGATGTGCCTCAAGGTTGGGGCCTACATATTGTTTTATAGCATATCTTATTGCAAGGAAATTTTCTTGAGGTTGGTGGATGACTTACAGTCAATCTAACTTGTTGCACGACCAATTTATCCTGTCATGGGTAACTTCTTGAAGTGGCAAGTGCCAATGGCTCTTAAATGCTCAACTAGTGCCCACCAACTTTGCAGCTTTGGCTTCCAAGATGACTCTTAGCAACAGCTTTTACCTCATATACGTATTAACCCACAGTAAAGTTCGTCTGAATAGACACCGGTCTGGTGAGAGCCCTCAATTCGCCAGTCTGTGAGGCCAGCTCAAGCAGTAGGCTTATGAGAGCTATCACTGCATTCTTAGCCTATGGTTTTTCCCTTTTCACAAATGACACAAAAGCCAGAAACAAAGACAAACAGTGACCATCTCTGGGGGAAAATGCATCAATAAAGCCAAGAGTACGCTACCAAATTTACCAGAGCTGCTGAAACCAAGAAACTTGGTCCGCAAATACTTTTTCCTGCTAATCTAAATTTAGAAAGGAAAAAACTCAGCACTCTTGCTTTCATTGGACTTTGTAAGCAGAGATCCAGGAGACTAACTTAGTAAGAGCTTGAAGCAACCATGTTAAATATCATCCTCAGCTAAAGACAAAAGGTGTTGGAGGTAGGGGAGTGAATGAGGAGAGATTACCAGAAAAGGCACAGTAAACAGGGGGAAGGTTGTTATGTAAATTTAAATTGTTGCCTTTTCCATTGATAAGAGTTTCTAGAGATCGAGTCATCCTTTCTTCCTGTTACAGCGAGGGAGGTACCCTTGCCAAAGAAAATGTATTTTACAAATGCTAACTTCTACTTGGTTTTCAAAGCTTTCCCATGTCTGATGTTTCTTAAAAATAACGAGCCTAAAATAGTTCTTATGCCAAAGAGACATATTTTGAGGTGACAAATTCTGCTCCCCTACAGCACTTGCAGTGATTAGTGTTTGTGGAAAAGAATTACCACTTTGTTTTCGGCTCTTCTCCCAGACTCTAGCCCCCGACAGCTGTGCCTCCCAACTTTATCTTGTCCCAATTCTCAGGCCACTCTGGAGGTGAGAGGTACAGGTCTGCAGGCCTCATGCAGTTTCAAACTACTGTTTCTCATGCAACTTGTTTTAGCACAAGACCTTACAGGCCCAGGCCCCCAGACCAGCACAACCTCTCAGATTTCAGTGCTGCTCCCTGAGTCCGTTCAATGGCATCCCCAGTGTTTACCCTGGATGTCAACGGATGTCAATTTATCTGTTCCCTTTTTCCCCTAGTTTTGGCACAGTGCACAAAATCGGACGCCCACCTTGTCCCTCAGATAACCACAGCATCCAAAATCTGCTTGGAACCTGCCTGCCTCATGCACACACCTTTCCCCCTTGGTGACTTTGCTGCTCTTGCCAGTTATGTTTCCTCAAGTTAAATATAAAAACAACAACAGTAATAATAATAACAATAATATATAACCTGTGATGCCTGCTTACCTTGTTTTAGGCATTGTTCCAAGAACCTTACATCATGTCTTATCTCCTTAAATCTTCACAGCAACCCTATGAAGCTTCTTAAAATGAAAATTGAAGCCACAAAGGACAAGTAAGTCTTCCTAGGTCACATGGCTAGCGAATGAGTGATCTAGGATAGGATGCAAAGTAAATCAAATTTTCTCTACAGTCTGTCCTCTCAGTGCTACTCCAGAATTGAAAGTTGTGCCACTTCATACCCATCAAAGAAATCCCTGAAAGGTGATTGATTTTGTCAGGTTAGACTCGAGACATGATTATAGCCTATCTTACCCACTCTGTGCTTCGTTTTGTCCAAGTGACAGTCCTTGAAGCCAGACTTGGCCTCATGCACCAGCACTACATCTAAGCTGGCCCCTCCTATGGGGTTAGTCCCCAGTGTTTGGCAAGCCCAGCTGGACAGGTCTTGTGGCAGAGTCCACCTCCCTTCTGCTCATGCCATAAATAAGGCAAAGTCTTAATTTGAATGTAAGTTTCCTGAAATCAAATAGTGCACAATCTAATTGGTGTGCTAACCTATATCTGCAACAAATAATGCAAAATATATATGATGTGCGAGCCTTTACACATGCACACACACAAACCCCTTTGGAGAAAGATCTAAAGTCTAAAGTCAATTGATTTTAGGAGGGTTAGAAGAAAAATATTTCTGAAATGAACATAGGGAGCAGGAAAAACATGGAAAATATGATAAAGCGATTTAATGCATGACCTCTCCAAGAGTGAACGTAAGTAGGAACATTGCTGTTATCTCTACTGTCTGTATAATTCTGGGTAACTGAACCTCAATGTTCTCAGCTGTAAATAGGGAGTAATAATTTAGACCTTCTGCAGTGTCTTATGGGAAGGATAAAAAGACAATGCATATGAAAACAGCTGTTACCTTTACATCACTGTATAAATACTTGTATTGAACCTTGACTGAATTTTATTTATACTTCAATAACTCTATTGAAAATATTGTCTCATATTCTACAAGCTTAAATAATCCTAGACATATAGGCTGTATGTAGACACACACAAAATTAATGACCCAGTATATAAATATGGGTTGGGTTTTTAAAAGAATACTTTAAGTTTGTTGGAGGGAGAAGTACTTGGTGAGTTATTTTCTTTGTCTTGCCTGTGTACAGTTGAACATGACCTTAACTCTCCCATCTCAGACCTCGGTCTCTGGCTCTCAGTAGTTCATAGACAGTTTCCCCTGAGGGGACAGTCACCTGAGAAAGTGTACTTGGTCACATCTCTATCCCAGGATAAATCTAACAAGAGTTTCTCATCAAGTCCCTTCATTTCACTGCACAGAAATGCAGGGTATTAGATAACATGTTCAAAAATTCAAGGAAAAACAGCATTTATATGCCTTTATTTTAAAACATCCACATTAACATTTTTCTCTTTAGTTTTTCTATTTGGCATTAGAATGATGGTGAATGCCTGAACACAGTGCTACACTGATTACTAGAATAACTTTGTTTTCTTTTCTGTTTGATGCTGAGCTAGGATTTCATCTTAATTCTGGAATAAGTCTGTTATGGGTTATATAAGCATAAAAGCACATTGTCATCATTTGCTTCAAAATTTCATTTGAAAATGTTTTAACTCCTAGAGAATCAGGAAAGTGTCAGCAAAACCTAAATTTGGTATGGCATCTGAGAATCACAAGATAGAGTCCTCTGTTGAAAAGATGACTGAAAACACGGTTGTTCAGAGACGTATGTGCTGTGAATGTGGTAAGAAGCTGCAGCAAAGGAGCTTGGCCTTGAAGATTAAACAGCAGAAACGTGAAATGCCAAAACAGGTCTGTGCTTTCACAGAACTGGTTAGAATTACAGGAGATCATAGGAGAGGAATTGTAATTTTGTTTGGTGTTTGAGAGTATCAAGTAAAATTAACAGCCCTGGTTTTATTTTCTGGACTCTCCTATAGGAAAAAAGGCAGTAGCTGAATTAAAAACAACAATGATAAGTTGTTTAATTCATAGCACTTTTATTTGAGACTGTTGCTTAAGAAAAATCTGCTTTACTTGCCATTTGGAAAAAGTAAATATTAATGATTAGGGGATTCTTTTGCTTCCCCATCCTTGGAAAAGAAATTGGACATACTTTCACAGAATCACACATCTATATCTTTATTGGCTGAGCTAAGAATATAAGGCCTGATGAGTTTTTCTTGGTGTAGACAATTTTATATATGGTTAAAGTATGTAAAAATAAAGAAGCCAAAAAGATGTAAAACCACACAAAATTTTGATGGAGAATTTTCCTTTGTTGATGGTAAAAGAAAGTAGGATTATCAGGTTTCAGTTCATGTACCAATTTCTGGTCACCATTTTCTAGCCTCAGAAGTTTTTTTTTTTTAATCTCTGTCACTACAAGAAAAGGGAATTGCCTCCAAAATACTCATGGAAGGCTACTGAGCATTGAATGATACAGTGGAGAATTTTGAGGTCATTATGTCTTAGAAAGGGAGGTCTTCTCCAAATAATATAATTGAGGACCAACTCCATTAACAAGTCCCATTTTGAGATCTATCTGATCCTGGTTTGGCTACATAGAGATAAATATTAATCAGAATTCCACTTATTTAGATTTTCTTATCAAGATAAGTAGAGGCACAATTCAGCTGTGAGGAAGTTTTATAGAGATAGCAAAGGATGATTCTTTTTAAAGAATAAGCAAATGCAAGCTCTGTTGGCAAAGCCAATTCATTAGAATGCCTTAGCCCATCCTCCACCTCCTGGCAGCCAGGAGGGACCACAGTGGCCCATAAAAAGACTAAGGAGATAGAAGATGGCATTACTGAAACCTTACTGATGAGAAATGGCTAAGAATTATGAAAATGATACTATCTTTTCACGTCCTAAAATCCATACAACACCAGAAAGGGCCATGCTATGCAGCTGTTATGACCACAATAATGCACTTTGATTCAACAGTCTTTTGAACTCACATAAGAAACACCAAAAGTTTCAGCATTCCTTGATATGAGAGAAAATGGAATAAAATTTACAAAGTATTCAAGAATTGTGTATGTGGACTTTTCTTCTCTTTTATTTATAATACAGGTGAAGTGGAACCCCAATTCTTATTGTAGAAATGATCTGGAATGTAATTTGAAGGAAAATCCATTTAGTTATCCATTTAGTTGTAAGAATTAGAATGAAAGAATCATCACCCTAAACCAGTTCATGGAATTTCCTCTCCAAGATTTTTCCTTCAAAAAAGATACAATTAGAAAATAGGAGGTGTTTGGGCTTCTTGAAGTTAAAGTTTAAAAGCAAGAGATGAGTGATGTCAGCATCATGGTGGAGTGAATAGTGAGTTGTTCTTTCTGTCTCTTTCCTCTATGTTACAACCAAATGGACATCCATTGACCAACAGAGGATTCCCTACACAACACAGCAAGAGGCCCAAGAGATCTATACAGCTATACATCTGAAGGTGGGTGGGCTGAACCCAGGGAAGCATAAGAAACAGGGAGCAGCCCCCTCCCATTCCCCTGGTGGCAGTGATCAAGGGTGTGGATCCTCACACAGTGGCCTGCACTACTGAGTGGAAGTGAGGGCAGCCTGTCCTGTGCACGTCCACCTGCAGAGTGGTGGTGGTGGTGACAGTCCTCTTGAATGCCCATGGAGCGGCAGCAAAGGAAGGCCCACCCACACAATAGCAGGTGGAGTAGTGGCAGCGGTAGTGGCCTGACCTGCACAACTGTGAGCAGATGCAGCAGGAGCAGAAAAAACAGCCCTTGCTTCCTGACCAGCTGTGGCAGGTGGAACCTGGGACCAGAAACATAGGAACTGCAGCAGAACCAGTGACCTAGCCCCCACTGGCAGAATGCCAGACACCAGCTCCATCAGCAGTAGTGGCTGCATACAAGTAACTGGGGCCCCAATCTCCAGGAGCGACAACAACACCCGTAAACCCAGCACCCCTGGCAGTGGTGCAACCAGCATCCCCAGACAACCTGGGAGCAGCAGTGCTAGTGGTGCATGGAACAGCAGCATCCAAGCCCACAGATAGCCAGTGGAGGAACACAAGACCTGGGTGACCCCAGAAGCAGCAGAAGTGCTCACAGCCTGATGACCCTGGTGGTGTCATCTGAAACTGCAGTGACATTGTAAGCAGAAAGGCACTAGCAACCCCAGAGGCACAGCAGCACAAAGAGAGGCACTGACAATGCTTCTGGCAGAGGCAGTGGAGGATGAAAAGTGCAGGCTCTCAAATACAATAAGAAGCAGCTCAGAACCAAAGTAACCAAAGCTTTACCCATAAGAAAAGGTGTTTACTACCACACATTCATCAGCAGAGGATCAGTTCATCAAACACCGTGAAGAACTAGAGTAACACAGCAGAACAGAAGGAAAATGAAAACTCTCCAGAAACCAAATCTGAAATCACAGAAGATTACAGTGTAACTGATACAGAATTCAAAATAGCTGCCATAAAGGAACTCAATGAGATACAAGAAAACTCAGAAAGATACTTCAATGAGCTCAGGAATAAAATTACTGAACAGGAGGAATTCTTCACCAAAGAGATTGAAACTCTAAGAAAAAAGAAAACAGGAATTCTGGAGATGAAGAACAAATAAAAAATAATGTAGAAGGCATTAAAAATAGAGCAGACCTTATGGAGGAGAGAATTACTGAGCTCAGAGATAGAAAGCTGGAAATGATTCAGATGGAGGAGGAGAGAGAACTAAGTTTTTTTTCTTAAAATGAGGAATTTCTTCAAGAGCTATCCAACTCAATTATCAAAAGTAACATAAGCGTTATAGGTATCCCAGAGGGAGGAGGGTGGAACAAAGGAGTGGAGAGCTTATTTAAAGAAATAATACCTGAGAACTTCCCAAACCTGGGTAAGGAACTGGACTTACAAGTACGTGAACCTAATAGAACTCATAATTACATCAATGCAAAAAGAGCTTCTTGAAGGCATTTAATATTAAAACTATCAAAAGTCAATGGCAAAAAAAATATTAAGGGGAGAAAGAGAGGAGAAAATAACCTACAAAGGGACCCCATGAAGCTTTCAGTGAATTTCTCAGCAGAAACCTTACAGGCTAGGAGAGATTAAAATGAGATATTCAAAATACTGGCACAAAAACTTTCAGCCAAGAATACTGTATCCAGTGAAATTATCCTTCAGATATGACAGAGGAATAAAAGCTTTCCCAGACAAACAAAAGTTGAGGAAGTTCATCAGCACTAGACCTACCTTATAAGAAATGATGAAGGGAGCCCTCCCACCTGAAAAAAATGCAAAGGTCTATAAAACTTTGAGCAAGGAGACAAATAGACAAAATCAGAAAATTGCAGGATAGATTAGCAAGAAATTATAACATAAAGGATAAAGGGAAAGAAAGCATGAAAAATAAGTATAAACGCTTCAATTTGGGCACAAACTCACAACACAGAAAAGTATAATTTGTGACAACAAAAACATAGAAGAGGAAGAGGAAAGGGAAGGGACCTGCATAGGCTAATGGAGATAAGAGGCTATCAGAAAAAGGACTATCTCATCTATGAGATTTTTTTATGCAAACCTCATGGTAACCACAAAACAAAAAATAGAGCAGAGTCACATATCATAAATAAAGAGAAAACTGAGGAAACCACCAAACTGAAATGGCAGACGGAAATACAAGGAAAAAGGAATAATAAAAATACAGAAAAACCAGAAAATGAGAGATAAAATGGCAATATTAAACCTTCACATACCCATACTCATTCTAAATGTAAATAGATTGAATTCAGCAATCAAAAGACACAGAATGCTGGATGGATTAAAAAACAAAACCTAACAATATGCTGCTTTCAGGAAACACATCTCAGTTCTAAAGACAAATAAAGGCTCAGAGTGAAGGGATGGAACATGATATTTCGAGCAAATGGCAAGCAAAAGAAAGCAGATGTAGCCCTATGTGTCTCTGATAAAGCAGACTTCAAGATAAAAAAAATAACAAGAGACAAGAAAGGCTATTATATAATGATAAAAGGGATATTCCCCCAAGATGACATAACACTTATGAGTATATACTCACGTAACACAGGAGCACCAAAGTAGATAAAGCAACTATTAACAGAGCTAAAGGGAGCAATTGGCAGCAACATAATAATAGTAGGGGACCTTAACATCACACTTATGTCGATGGATATATCATCAAGACAGAAAGTCAACAAGGAAACAGTGGCCTTAAATGAAACACTAGACCAGATGGACTTAATAGATAGATAGAACATTCCATCCAAAAGCAACAGAATACACATTCTTCTCAAGTGCACAAGGAACATTCTCAAAGATAGACCATACGTTGGGAAGCAAAGCAAGCCTCAATAAATTTAAGAAAATTGAAATCGTATCAAGCATCTTTTCTGACACAATGCCATAGAAATCAACATAAGAAAAAAGTTGACAAAATCACAAATATGTGAAGATTAAACAACATGCTACTGAACAACTATTGGATCAATGAAGAAATCAAAAAATACTTAGAGACAGATGAAATAAAAAAAAAACATACTAAAACCTACAGGATGCAACAAAAGCAAAAGTAAGAGGGAATTTATAGCAATACAGGCCTACCTTAAGAAACAAGAAAAATCTCAAATAGACAAGCTTACACTATACCTAAAAGAATTAGAAAAAGAAGAACAAACAAAACCTAAAGTCAGTAGAAGGAAGGAAATAATGAAAATCAGACCAGAAATAAAAATAGACACTAAAAAGCAGTAGAAAGGATCAATGAAACTAAGACCTGGTTCTTTGAGAAGATAAAAAAAAAAAAATTGAAAACCCTTAGCCAGACTCACTGTGAAAAAAAGAGAGGACTCAAATAAATAAAATCAGAAATGAAAGAGGAGAAATTGTAATGGACACCAAAGAAATACAAAGGATTATAAGAGAATACTATGAAAAGCTATACTCCAACAAACTTGATAACCTAGAAGAAATGGATAAGTTCTTAGAATCATACAACCTCCCAAAACTGAATTTAGAAAAAATAGAGAATCCAAATAGACCAATCACAAGCAAAGACATTGAAACGGTACTCAAAAACCTCCCAAAAAACAACACTCCAGGACCAGATAGCTTCTCTGGTGAATTCTACCAAACATTCAAAAAATGTTTAATTCCTATCTTTCTTAAATTATTCCAAAAAGTTGAAGAGGACAGGATGCTTCCTAACTCATTTTATGAAGTCTACGTTACCCTGTTACCAAAACCAGACAAGGACAACACAAAAAGGAAAGATTACAGGCCAGTATTGCCAATGAACACAGATCCAAAATTCTCAAAAAAAACTCTCAATAAAATGGGAATGGAAGGAAAGTACCTCAACATAGTAATGGCCACATATGACAAACCCAGAGCAAACATCGTACTCAATGGTGAAAAAAATGAAATCCATTCCTCTGAGAACAGAAACAAAACTTGGATGCCCACTCTCACCTCTCTGATTCAACATAGTACTGGAAGTTTTAGCCAGAGCAATTAAGCAAGAAAAAGAAATAAAAGGGACCAAAATTTGATAAGAAGAAGTAAAACTCTCACTATTTGCAGATGATATGATTCCACATGTAGAAAATCCTGAAGAATCCACCAAAAAACTATTAGAAATAATTAACAAAAACAGCAAAATTGCAGCATACAAAATTAACATTCAAAAATCACTTGCATTTCTATACTCTAATAATGAACTAGCAGAAAGAGAAATCAAGAATACAATCCCATTTACAATCACAACAAAAAGAATAAAATATCTAGGAATAAATTTAACAACAGAATTGAAAGACCTATGCACTGAAATCTATAAGACATTATTGGAAGAAATTGAAGAAGACATTAAGAAATGGAAAGATATTCCATGCTCAAGCTTTGGAGGAATACACATAGCTGAAAGGTCCATATTACCTAAGCATTGTACAGATTAAATGTAATCCCTAGAAAAGGTCCAATGACATTCTTCAGAGAAATAGAACCGAGGATCCTAAAATTTATATGGAACAACAAAACACCCCAAATAGCCAAAGTAATCCTGAGAAAAAAGAACAAAGTTGGAGGTATCATACTCCCTGAATTCAAATTATACTACTAAGTTATAGTTATCAAAACAGCATAGTACTGACACAAAAACAGACGCACAGATCAATGGAACAGAATAGAAAGCCCAGAAATAAAGCCACACATCTACAGACAGCTAATCTTTGACGAAGGAGCCAAGAACAAAGGATGGAGAAAGGAAAGTCTCTTCAATAAATTGTGTTGAGAATACTGGACAGTCACATGCAAAAGAATGAACATACACTATTATCTTACGACATACACAAAAATTAACTCCAAGTGGATTACAGACTGGAAACTATAAAACTCTTAGAGAAAAATATAGGCCGTACAGTCTCTGACATGGGTCTTAGCAGTATCTTTTCAAATACCATGTCTATTCAGGCAAGGGAAACAAAAGAAAATAAATGGGCCTGCATGAGATTAAAAAGCTTCTGCAGAGCAAGGAAAACCATCAAGAAAATGAAAAGACAACCCACCAACTGGGAGAAAATATTTGCAGATCATATATCCAACAAGGGGTTAATTTCAAAAATATATAAAGAGTTCATACAACTCAACAACAAAAAAAATGAACCACTCAATCGAAAAATGGGCAGAGGATATGAATAGACATTTTTCCAAGGAAGATGTACAGATGGCTAACAGGCAAATGAAAGGATGTTCAAGATCACTTCTTCTTATGGAAATGCAAATCAAAACTACAATGAGAGTAAACAAATGATGTTACCTAAAGGTAAGACCTGAAACCATAAGGCTTCTAGAAGAAAATATAGGCAGTACACTCTTTGACATCAGTCTTAAAAGGATCTTTTCGGACACCATGTCTTCTCAGACAAGGGAAACAATAGAAAGAATAAACAAATGGTACTTCATCAGACTAAAGAGCTTCTTCAAGGCAAAGGAAAACAGGATTGAAACAAAAAAAACCCCACCAATTGGGAAAAAATATTTGCAAATCATATATCCAACAAAGGGTTAATCTCCGTACTATATAAAGAACTCACACAACTCACCAACCAAAAATCAAACAACCCAATCAAAAAACGGGCAGGGGACATGAACAGACATTTCTCCAAAGAAGATATACGGATGGCCAATAGGCACATGAAAAGGTGCTCATCATCACTGATCATCAGGGAAATACAAATCAAAACTATGCTAAGATATCACCTTACACCTGTTAGAATGGCAAAACTAACCAAAACAAAAAGTAACAAATATCGGAGAGGTTGTGGAGAAAAAGGAACACTCACACTGCTGGTGGGAATGCAAACTGGTGCAGCCACTGTGGAAAACAGTATGGAGATTTCTCAAAAAACTAAAAATAGAAATACCATATGACCCAGCCATCCCACTACTGGGTATCTGCCCCAAAACTTGAAATCAGCAATTCCAAAAGTCCCATGCACCTCTGTGTTCATTGCAGCATTATTTACAATAGCCAAGACGTGGAAGCAACCTAAGTGCCCATCAACTGATGATTGGATAAAGAAGATACGGCGTATATATATATATATATACACAATGGAATACTACTACTCAGCCATATAAAAGGATAAAACCATCCCATTCACAACAACATGGATGGACCTTGAGGGAATTATGTTAAGTGAAATAAGCCAGATAGAGAAAAACAATCTCTGTATGACTCCACTCATATGTAGAAGTTAAACATGTAGACAGAACAGATTGGTGATTACCAGGGGAAAGGGGGGATGGGGGCTGGGCACAAAGGGTGAAGTGGTGCACCTACAACATGACTGACAGACAATAATGTACGAGTGAAATTTCACAAGATTGTAAACTATCATAATCTCAATAAAAAGTTTTTAAAAAGCCACAATGCGATATCATCTAACATCCATTAGAATGGCTATAATTAACAAGACAAGAAATAACAAGTGTTGGAGAGGATGTGGAGAGAAGGGAACCCTGGTGCACTGCTGGTGGGAGTGCAAAGTGGTGCAGCCACTATGGAAAACAGTATGGAGACTTCTCAAAAATTTAAAAATAGAAATACCATGGGATCTAGCTATCCTGCTACTGGATATTTATCCAAATGACATGAAGTCAACAATCCAAAGAGATTTATGCCTTCCTATGTTCATTGTAGCATTATTTACAATAACCAAGATGTGGAAGCAACCCAGGTGCCCATCAACAGATGAATGGATATAGAATATATATATATATATATATACACAATGGAATACTACTCAGCCATAAAAAAGACAAAATAATGCCTTTTGTGACAACATGGATGGACCCATGGATGCACCAACATGGAAGGTATTATGCTAAGCAAAATAACTCAGACAGAGAAAGACAAATGCTGTATGATTTCATTCATGTGTGGAAGATAAACACGTGGATAAGGAGAACAGATTAGTGGTTACCATTAGGGAAGGGGATGAGGGGAGGGCAAAAGGGATAAAGGGGCACATATGTAGGGTGATGAATAAAAACTAGATTATTGGTGCTAAACAGAGGCAGTCTACACAGAAATTTAAATATGATAATGTACATCTGAAATTTACACAATGTTATAAGGCAATATGACTGAAATAAAACAATAAGTGAGAACAAAGCAAGAGGCACACACAATGTAGTCTTTCTTAATGAGCTAAAATTGTTGGCTTTGGAATGACATCATCTGGATTTAACTCCTAGCTTGTTTGCTCTGTGACAATGGGCATATTACCTAAGCTCTCTGTGCCCAATTACTTCATTTAGAAAAGGGAGTAATAAGAGGAATGAACTCAAAGGTTGGCTGTGAGAATTAAAAGAAACACTCTATGTAAAAGTGATCAGAATGCTTCCCAACATGTTGCTAATCATTCATGCATTCATTCATTTAATATGCATTTATTGAACACCTACCCTATGCAGGTACCATCCTAGATGCTTGGGTTAAAGCAGTGAACAGAACAATGTGTCTGCCCTCGTCACGTTTATATTCTCGTGGAATTTATCTATTTTATGATTAACCTGCTATCTGATAATCTATGAAAAACACCTAATTTCAACTTATACCAATACCCTCAAGCATTATAGAGATAAGACAGAGCCCAGCACCCATTTTAAAGAAGCAGAACCGAGGTCTAAGGAGAAGAAGTGAGAAAAGACTAAAATAAACAAAAACATCTGCACAGATACCCAAAAGGCAATGTTTCTTTAAATTTTGGAACATGAAGATCTCTTCAAGAGTTTATTAAAAGCTGCAGATCTGTTTCTAATGAAGTTAAAATATGTACCTATTGATCCAGCAATTCCACTTCTAGGTAATTACCCCCAACCCTCCCAAATTAAAAGATACATCCACAAAATTGCATATACAAAATTGTGTATACAAGAATGTTCATAGCACCCTATTCATAACAGCCAAAAACTAGTCAAATGTCCATCAATAGAAAAAAAGATAGTCAAATTGCTGTGTAATTATATAGGAGAGTATTGGTCAACAGCAAAGAGGAATTAACTATTGGTAGATGCAATAACATGGTGAAAGTCAAAAACATTCGAAGCGATACAGATGACTTTATACTGTTAAATTCCATTAAGTGGAAGCTGAAGAATACACAAAACTAGTTAATAGCGGTAAAAATCAGTGAGCAGTTGCATTGAGTGGTGGATGGCAGATTCATTGGAAAAGACCCAAAGGAACTCCAGGTGACAGAAATCTTTCATGTATTGTTTTTAAGTGTTAGTTACACAGGTGTAGACAGTTGTCAAAACTCATAGAAATCAACTTTTAAGATCTGTGCATTTTGTTATATAATATGTTTATTAAAAATATGTCACTAAAAAACTGTAGATACTTTCCCCAGATAGATACCCATAAATTTTAAATAAAATTTCAGATAGTAAATGGACCCCAGGGTAAAATCTCCTGATATAGAAGCCAGTAACAGTTGGTTAAATGTAAATGTCACTGTTAAAAAAACATATAGACAGACAATTCAAGAAGAATCTTCTAGAGAAAAAGCTGGGCCTAATTCATTGACATTTCCTATATACCCATTCTATTTTGACATGCCTTCCCCTCAGATAGTCAAAATAGAAGGTTGTGCTTAATCAGGATATATTTATCACGAAGTATTTCACCACTGATTTTGAAAGGCATGGATTTTGAAGTCATTTATTATTTCCTTTGAAAGGCATGTAGGGTGAAAAGAAAGGTTGTTAAGTGCACTAACTATGAGGAAATTAATCCGTATCTCTGCTTAAACACCACATTGTGCTTTGAGCAATTTTTTTTTAAAGATTGACACCTGAGCTAACAACTGTTGCCAATCTTCTTTTTTTTTTTTCTGCTTTTTCTCCCTAAGTTCCCCCAGTACATAGTTGTATATTTTAGTTGTGTGTCCTTCTGGTTGTGGCATGTGGGATGCCGCTTCAGCGTGGCCTGACGAGCGGTGCCATGTCCGCGCCCAGGATCCGAACCAGTGAAACCCTGGGCCGCCAAAGTGGAGTGTGTGAACTTAACCACTCAGCCACGGGGCCAGCCCCTGAGCAACATTTTTATATTTTCTAAAGAAATTTGTGCTGGAACCCTTTAAAAAAGTAGAAATTTTCTGTCAGAGATCTGTGACCCGAGCCCAGCTATATATATATCTGCAAAAAAATGCCTGTAGAGGCTAATAAGGAACCCGACTGCATGCTAATTTCAAGTTAGCTTTTATCTTAGCTACAGGCTTCAAAGGCGGATGAGAGAAGAAAGAGTCCTATGGAAGAAGATCCATCCTGATTAGAAGAAGACTGCCATGAGGGATGCCCATTTCTCTCTCACTGAGAACTGGAGTAAAAGGCTGTGAAGAAGAGGAAAACATAGAGATTTTTGAGAAAAAGGAGACAGAAGGAAAAGGCAAATATGAAAGTGGCACACTGGCCACTGGGCCTCAGGAGGGAAATAACTCAGGCTGAAAGCTTTTACCTAGATTTGTGAGAAAAATTTAGGCTTAAGCTGAAGAATGATTGAAGTTTAATGGAGGTATTTAATTACACTGGTTTATTTATTTAAATATTTTCTAATTGAATATTATTTTTATAACGATTTATTAGCTAATAGTACTGTTTGTTGACTTATCAAAGAGTTCTGTTTTTACAGAAAGAGCATGATATCATAGGCCAAGTGTTCTATCTCATACATGCCTGTGGGCAGTTTAGACATTTACTTACTTGCCCTGCCAGCCTCATCCCCCTGAGGAGGTAAGCCTTTATGCAGGCATGGAAACTGAGAGACAATAATCTCTACCCACACATCTTATTCCTCTAACCCAAGCCTATAAAAAAATGACTAATTTGATGCATCTCTCTCGCTCTCTCTTTTTTTTTTTTTGGTGAGGAAGATTGGCCCTGAGCTAACATCCACCACCAAACCTCCATTTTTTGCTGAGGAAGTTGTCCCTGAACTAATATCCATGCCCATCTTCCTCTATTTTATATGTGGGCCACTACCACAGCATGGCTTGGTGAGTAGTGTGCAGGTCTGTACCCAGGATCCGAACCTATGAACCCCGGGCCACTGAAGCAGAGTGAGCAAACTTAACCACTACACCACTGGGCTAGCCCTGATACATCTTCTTATTAGTATAGACCACTAGCTTTCAAACTTTTGACCAAGACCCTCAGTAAGAGATACATTTTACATCATGATGCAGAATGCACATGTCTATCACTGAAACAAAAGTCCACAAATAAATCTAATCCTTATTAAATGTGATTCTTTGATATATTTTATTCTGTTCGGTTCTATTTTTTCTGTTCCATTTTTTAATCCTAATTGTTACCCACTGAAATAATTTCACTATTTCAATTTAAAAAGCACACATTACAAATGCTTAATCTGCTCCTCTTTGAATTGTCTTTATGATTGATAAAATGACCCTAAATTTCCTCTGGTGACGTGCTAGATTCAGGGCTTTACAACTAACTGAGGCATGACAGCAGGTAGGAAGCCGTGGATCTTCAGAAAAGACCTTGGGAGAACTTGTCCAAAGGAACTGAGAAACTATTAAGATATCCTTTCCCCTCCTCCTTGCTCCTGCAAACTCCAGCGCTCCGACTGCGCCCTCTGAATGCCGTCAGCCTCCACGCCTGGTGCCCCAGAGCGATTCAGCTTCCTGCCTTTTCTCACCTGGGCAGATCAGCCTTGGCCTGTTCAGAAACAGATCTGCTGACCTAATGCAGCCATATATTTTAGTCAAATTGTGATAGTGTTAGCCACTCAGCAAAGGATTTGTTGTTCCTTTCGTTAACTGTGTTTGTGCTCTAATCCCCATTAACATCCTGAGTACAATGGTGAAGATGGCCCATGGAGGAAAGGAGCTCTTTCCACAGGAACCTGTATGGAATGGAACAGAGCCAAGGCACAGTCTCAGAACCAAGCCCATGTCCCTACAAGGAAGTCTAGAGAAGAAAGCTCAGTCTCCCAGCACGTCCACTCACAGCAGCATGAGAAGCGCTTGTGACAGGGGCAAAGGGAGAAGGCAGACAGCGATTTAGCTGATTGTGGGTGAAGCCACAGGGGCCAGGATACCCTTTATGTGCACAAGTTCTAGCCTGGGGATTACCCTCTCGGCGTGCATTAGAACCACCTAAGCAGTCTGCTTAAACCACGACTAGCTGTCTGGTGTATTGCACAATCCTAGAATTTAACACTGAGTGGAAGGAGAGATAGGGAAAGGCATCTAGAGATGTTCTGGGAGCCCTAGAGAAGCGGGATGCACTTCAGGTAAAGGAAGAGACGGAATGTACCAGCCACGTACTGGCAATATTTTCCCAAGGCAGTCGTTGCCCCAGGACCACATGACTGATGAATCACAGCATAAACCCAACGAGAAATGTTGACGCCATAAGACTCTTACTTCAGTATGTATACAAGAAAAGTAGGGAAGTTACCCCAAACTGCACAACCTGATATTGAGCAGACCCTGATGATGGTTAACATGCTGTTCTAATCCATATGCCTGTGTCACTGTCCTTCCTCCCTACATGAGGAATCAGGAGAAGTTCGTTGTGGCTGGAGCTGAGTTATACTATCAGGCATGTGATGCTATGCGGAGCCCTATATCCAAAGTCCTAATAGGCGATACTACCATAGTAGTATCCTAAATTATCACAAAACAGTATGAGTAACAGAGTTCTACAGTCCAGCTTCTTCACAGGTCTCACAGTCTCAAAGCATTGACCTTAGAACTTAGCAACCATTTGTCATGTGTCTATGAAAAATATGTTCCAGGCTTTCTGTCCAAACAGCATTCTTTCAGGCAAACTTGTAGAGCACAGTCTGCTTAGGAACTGTCTCTATTGGTCTTCGATACGTCTGTTTTGCACATGAAGCTTGCTTCAGAAGCTTTTTACAAAGAGATTTCCTGCTCTTGGAAGAAGGCTTCAAATAATAAATTGTCACTGAAACTGGCCACAAAACTTTTAAAAAACAGTCCAGAGGTGAAAACAAGTCCATCTGGGGAAGGTTCTGAACATCCTGGCTAAGGGAGCTTTTCATTTTAAAGGAATAAGTACTCATCTGATGTGCATGTCTTTGTTCATGGCACTTAATCTGGATTTCTACAATTTGGAAATAGGAAGTCGGATTTATATGGCTTTTGCTTTAATAACACTAAACGGCCTGGAAATAGCAGTGCATGTGATAGCAAATTTCAGGTATGAAAAGACAAGCTGCACCAGCAAACTCCTTTCTAAAGTTTCTGTGAGATCCAGACTTTGTGGACCTTCAAGAGCAGATCAGGGCAAATGCAGGAAACTCATGAATGGTGTAATGGCTTCAGGCTTCCCAATTACATTAAAAAGTTGAAAAGATGCTCTGGCAGATTCATTCCCTCTCCTTTTACATGTCATAAATTCCAAAGTGTTGGTGTCAAACTGTGTCATTGCACTCATTTATTAATATTTGGAACCGTGTAAATGAGCTTACTGAATGTTAGGTGTTACCCACTTGCTTTACAGCGTCTCATGCTAACACCGCCAACCATAGTTTGCAGGCCCCTCGGGGAAACTACACATGCGCTGCCTCGGGGACACTCACATAAGCCACATCTGGGGAAAGCAGAGAGGAGTAAGTAGCAAATTGCGGGATCTGCTGATCTCGGATATAGGTCTCTGCAGGAGCTTCCAAATGTGTCTTTGTTTATGTCCTGGGCTCTGGTTGTTGCGGGGCACACATGTAAGGAGGAAGGAATTTGTTGCCTCAATAAAAAAAAAAATGTGTAATTAAGATGTAGAGGAAAGGTTAGATGAAAGGCAGCAGAAAGGCTATCTCAGAGTATTCTAAAACAAATATTTACATTTCCATGAATTTAAACATCATCTTTTTCGTTTTTAGTATCTGGCCTTCTGGCTTGGATATAGTGGTTAAGAGATCTCGATGCCTCCACACAAAGTAAAAAATGTATGACAATGCTGCACATAACTCAAGGTCACTGGCTCTGAGTCAGAAACACTTTGGTTCTACTTCCCAGCCACAGAGTGTGCGTAAATTAGTCCGCCACTCCGAGTCTCAGTTTTCTTTTCTTTAAATGTGAATTGTAAGGAAATGTTAAGTGCAATGATTAAATTAAAAAAAAAAAAGCCACTAGGAAAACACCTCTAAAATGAAGTTTTATTTCCTCCTTTCTCTTCTCTTTCCTCTTTAAGAGCTATACATACATTTTTAATAAGAAATAACATAATTGATCAAAACAATTATCCAGAAAGCATCATGTTTCACTGTGGGTCTTGGCAGGGCCCACTGCTTACTAGTGGGGATGGAAGAGTTCAACGGGAACTCTAGTTCTGCGCTGACTGCGGCAGGGGCAGGGCAGGAGTGTGGCTGTGGTCTCACTGGGCTGCTCGGCAGAGGCTCTCCGGCATGTTTCTTCTCAGACTCCAATCAGTCGGGAAGTGATTCTCTCAGTCCAAAGAAGTTTAGATTGCCCTACTCTCCCTTGACTGCCGCACAGTAGGAAACCCAGGACACAGACTATTCACGAGACAGAGACCAGCATTTCCGGGGTAACATGGAAAACAGATGAGCCACGTCACATAGCGCATCGGAAGGAGGCTAGCCTTCTCAGCAACATTGCTTTAAAAGGACTCAGCTTGTATTAAGCCTTGAGCACTTGCAGATGTAAAGACCAAGGAAGTGACACACATAGTATCAAGCTCCAATCCCTGTTCAAGTCCAGTTCACATACATGACATACTCAGAGAACTGCACACAAGTGCTCATGCGCTCCCCCAGGCACATGCACCGCACGTGTGTGGCTATCGGACAGGAAGAGAAACTTAGGCTGGATCAGGAGAGACAGGGTAAGTGTCTTTACCGGAGCTCACTGGAGATAAATAAATAAGGTATAACAGAACTTCATTACAGAACGTTCTAAATCTGTTGCATATATTTATGCTTGTCAAGTTTGCAACATGCATGTAATTCTCTTTCATTCTTTCAACCAGTATTTATTTTCTCCGAGCTAGAGGAGGGCATGGGGAAAAGGGGTACTATGAGCTCAAGAACAGGGGAGCCCAGCCCAGTGGATGTGGTTATCCTATATTGTAGGGGCAGCTATTTCCATTTACTCTTTTTGTGATTTTCTGTAGTTATTAATTAAAGATTTCTTTTAGGTTTTGGTTTATGTGAATATATAATCAATTTCTCTTGCCCGTTATAATCAAGATTTTGATATCGAGAGGAACCCAAACCCCTTTTGTTACTAGTTTCCTTTTTAGAGCACCATTTTAATCAAGTCTATTTCTGTATGGCTTTGTGTCAGCAGACTGAGGCAAGGCACATCTTGTAGGTTAGTGTGGTAGCTGTTGAGAGGCATCCCCTTGAAAGATACAGATATTGGTTATACTTGTATAGGTATCTATATTTGTATAGGGTGTACGTGACCAAACCTCTATTTTCTATATATTAATATAGATCAATAATTTATGAATTTACTTAATGTTACCGAAAGTTCGGTCTCTGATCTCGATGTCAATCCAAATAATGAGAACAGTCTTGGGAGAAAAAGGAAAGGCTTTGCTTTCCCAGGCAAAGGGAGCAAAGCAAGGGCTAGTGCCTCAAAAGTTGCTTGCTCCCTGTTAAGAAATGGGTAGGGGTTTTTATTTGGGGTTTTAGGTAGGGGAGGGCGACCATGGCGGTCTTGGTCAGCATTTTCCCCTTGGCCTGTGTCTGGGGCTGCTTCCAGAGAAGGAGACAAAGGATTTCTCAGATGAGTGTCCTCGGCTGTTTGTCTCCATGGTGGAAGGTGGACTCCGACATCAGGAAGCTGAGGAGTTGGGCCTGGGAAGCTTTGGTTTCCTGATAGCCTCTGGACGTTAGTTTCTCTGTAAAAGAACTTCGAGGCCCTGTGATTAGCCACAACTTTAGTGGGAGCCCAGTTTGAGGCCATCTGGACTTTAACAATTGGTAACTTCTATTTGGTTGTAAAGCTCAGAGAGTCAGAGACTAAAGAAACAAACATTTACATATGAGAGCAACTAAAGACCCAGGGAACTTGGAATGCAGGTTTTTATTTTTAACCCCATACATGCCAGGTTCACCGTAGGGGAACCAATATCAAGGCTGATGTTAACTAAGAGGTGTTAACACTAAGTTATCTTACAATAATTTATGTTTTCAACCTATTCTCCTTCCAGGCAATGAGTTCCATGCCATTATCACAAACACTTCGCAAAATTTCCTTAGCCTCCTTCTGCAAAATACTGTAAAGCCAAAATGTTATCTTCATCAACATAAAGACTTTTCTTTGACTTTTTCTAAAGTTTAAATTTTATCTGCTTCTTTCCCCTTTGCCATGACCTTACAAAGAACTATGATGGTCCAGTCATCATGATTTCCTCTTACAGAAACCACATTTTTCCTCCCATTAGGTCATGCATGTTTAACCACTAAGCGACTCCCTCATCATAACTTCCAGTGGGTGGTGAAGAGATTTAAGGGAGAACTGCTAGTTTCCTTATAGAAAGGAGTTTCACTGACAATGTCCCAAGTTTCCTTCTGTTTGTAACAAAATTGTCACAATCTAGTTCCTAACACTCACATCACATGTTAGTATTAAAATACATGCCATTAAACAAATGCCAAGACCCATAGAATGTACAGCACCAGGAGTGAACCCTAACGTACACTATGGACTTTGAGTGATAATGATGTGTCACTGTTGGTTCATAGTTGTAACAAATGTATCACGCTGGCACAGGATGTTGATAGTGGGGGAAGCGGTGCGTTGGGGGGAAGTGTAGAGGGCATATGGGAACTCTCTGTACTTTCCATTCAATGTTCCTGTGAACATAAAACTGCTCTAAAAAAAGTAAAGTCCATTAAAAAAAAATACTTGCATAGAACACAAACACCAGACACTGTTCAGAGCACTTTGTGAGTTTTATGAAGGTTAATTTATGTAATCCTCCTAACAACCTTATGAGAGACATACTAATACCATTATCCCTTTTTGATGGTGAGGGGACTGCAGCGGAGAAAAATTAAGTCAATGGCACAACCGAAAAGTGTCAGAGCCGCTGCTTGGCTCCAGCCTGGGCACCCATCCTTCCGCTGCTGCGTTACTTCTCAGTCATGCCAACTCGAGTTTCTGGTGGTGCATTCCTCCCCTCCACTCCAAGCACGCTTCTTCAAGCTATTAGTTGCCCTTGATTTCATAGAAGCACTATATACTCTACAGAAATTTATTTGTGAAAATTTCTGCATGTGTCACTCTCAAGGATGTGCTTCATAAGGAAACATAGAAATGAAATAGTCCCTAATGGTGTTCTCAGTGGAGATGAATATAAGCAGTCACTCAAGTCATTCATTTGCATCAGGATCATCAAATTGACTCACTGATTCTTTGGCTATCTGCCAGTTCTGGAGTATTCCACATGTTGGTATTTATCAATTTGGCAGTTTATTGCCTTGGTTATCCCATGGTTAACCTAGGGTTTTTTTATTTTCTTCTTTCACATTTTCTGTTTTACAAACTATCTTGATGACCTATATCACTTCAAAAAATAGAAAAATATCCACATTTTTAAAAAGTTTAGTCAAGAGAAGACCCCCTAAATTGTTTTGATAGCCATAGTGACTAAGACAGGCAAGAGAAGAATTTTCAAAGGGCATAGCTGTTTGTCCCCAAAATTCAGATTCTTTTTTGAGGAGTTACTTTCATGAAAATGATTAAAATATGCATACATGTATTTATATATTATATTTTATGTTCTGAATATTCCATATGTTTGGAATATATCATTCACACACAAAAAAAGTTACTTCTCAGAAGGAGTTGCTTGGATGCACGAAGCATCTTACAGAACACAGATGAACTACTGAGAGGAATCAGCAATAGTTTGAAAACAATAGAGAAATGACACTGACAGTTAAAGAGGTAATGGAACATATCTTTGATGGAAATAGAATCTAAAAGGAGTATTGTAAGTATCTTCTGGCAGCCTTTAAAAATATTCATGATTACTGAAGTTGAGAAATGTCAACAGCATGGAATGAATAAAACTACTTCCCTAATGAGATTTCTTAAGATGAGCAATTGTTTTTTACCTTTTCTAACCTTCACTTTTAAATTTATCTTAAGTATTAAAAAACTAAAACAGAACAAAGAGTATTTAAATATAGAAAGGAGACAAGGCAAATTCAGAATATGATATAATTGACCATTAAAATAGAAATGCTTTCTCCAACCAGAAAAATGAATAGGGAAATAATAACTTACATTCTCTATAGCATGTCTTTACAAAGAAAAAGTAGAATATTTACTTGAAATAATGTTAGTTTTCAATGTTGAAGTTTACAGAAGAGAAAAATATGGAAACAATGTATTCATAGACAGCCCCAGAATGCACACAGTGGATGCATTGTGTTCTCTTGGGTTGCATAACTACTTTGAAAGAAGTTTTCTTTTCTGTGTCAACAAAGAAGAATTTTTGGCACTGACAGGATACTCCACCATTTGGCCCCATAGACTCTAAGCATGCCTGCAGACATGTGCCAATTGGTTGTTGGGTTTTGAAGAGTATTATGATCTCTGCTGAGCTACCCCACTGGACTCGAAAGAGTCTGACCCACATGTCACATTCCAGCTGCTTGCCTGTTTGTTTTAATCTCAATCCAGTTTAATGGAAATAAGGTGAGTCACCTTGCATCTATGTCAGCTGACATTTGTGTCATGGAAACTGATTAAAGGGGTTGGCCTTGAAATTAAAAAGATAAGATTGTGATTTAATGGACCTCATATGAACAGTGTACTTGTAAACAGATTCTTTGAATTTTAAACTATGAATGTTAATCTTTGGCATTTACAGAGCCTTTCTTCTGGGATGTAGGCAGTATCTGAACTCCCAACTGGATCCATCATCATCATCATGATCATAGCACTTACCATATGCCAGATAGAATTCAAAGTACTTTCATATATTGCCTCATTTAATCATGGAACACCCTTAGGAATTTGGTACGACACTTTTTCCACTTTATAATAAGGAAACAGATACAAAAAGCTTTCCCAAGAACATTCAGCTAAGAAAGAACATAGGCCAGTCGCAGACATTATCAAAGTCAAAACAAATTGTCTGACAATAGAAACCCTGCTATGCTGCCCTAAAATATGAACTGCAAGTATGCAATTATTCATTGAATCAACAAAGTGGAAATAAACTATTTTCTTAGCTGACTTGGTAATTACTAATGGCCAAAATAGTCATCAAGCAGTCTTGGTTGAAATAATTTAGTTATTAATAATAGGCTCCCCCTCAAATGCAACAATAGATTCCTAATACCTGGATGAGGAAATAAAGATAGAAGAAAAAAATTTATATATTTTAGTCATTTCTGCCTATTGCCATATTCCAGAAATCCATAACTAACAATAAGTTGTACAACATTCACAGTTGTTAGAGCAGCCTAGGATGGCTGGACAAAGGTTGAATATTTCATGATTAGAAACAACAACAACAAAACAAGTCAATTCTCACTCAAATAAATGTGCTTTCTTAAGATATCACTATATATTTCAAATTATTTCTAATTAGAGAGATGTTACTGAGAAGATTTTAAAGAGGCTTGCCATAACCAAAATACCTCTAAGCTCACTGTATTGAATTCCAATTTTTTTCGTATGAACATAGTAGAAATTTATTGGGATTAATAAATGTCCAGATAAATAGAGGTATCAAGCCTGATCATTGATACTTAAGAAAACACTTTTTCTAGGAAATCTTCTCCATTTAGTCCAGATTTATCTAATACTCAGATCATGCAATGATATAGAACTGAGCTGAGGGTAAGATAAGAGATCCTTCTTTCAGACCTTGAGTTCACTGCAAAAGGGCCCAGGAAAGAAGCCCCAGGGCAGAGGAAACCCAAGAATTGAACAGCAACCTGGTGCTTGAAGGTCACAAATAAATCTCCTCAAGGAAAAACTGGAAAAAATCAGACAAAGGAAGAAGGAGAAACTAGGGTTTGAGGGAGGAAAGGAGACTGGGAAGGGGCCAGAGCAGCAGGAGGGAAAAGAGTGTGATGCAGAGAGACGGGGAAGGCCAAGGAAGAGAAAGGGAAGGTGGTGACAGGCGCGATGATAATTTCATTCCCTTACCCATCGATGAGCTTTAAAACCCTCAACTGGAAAAACTGCAGGAGCTCTGGAGTATACTTTAAAATAATTTGAAAGCAGTAACTGAGTTCTCTGCTAAGATAGTGTAGAGTCTATAGATTCCAACTTCCCTAAGAGATTTCAGTTGTCCCTTTCTAGAGAGTGAGAAAAAGTATCTTATCTTCCCCATGAAAAAAATTCCCAAACCTAATGGAACTGAATGGGGTTGAAGGTATTTATTGTGGATTCTACCTTCTTTGAATCTCACTACCCCAGGCTGCAGACATAAGCAAACTTTAACAGAGGCTAGGGGTTCTGAGATGGTGGCTGTCACCTATAATCCACTTTTACAAAATGTTCGTGAAACTGGTATATTGTTCGTGGACACTTGTGAAGATAACGAATTTATCAAAGAAAGGCAACTGAGTGTCTTATCATATAATTAGGTGATAGCACATTTGAAACAGTGATAGGATTGAGATGTTATATAAACACTAAAAACACAACTCTGTTGACTAGGTATCTGTGTGATATGCACATACGTACACATGGAGGTATACCACTTACGAAGACAGATCCAAGGAGCTGAAGATAGCCTGACGATGACAGCTGAGGAGCTGATGGTTGCCTTCCACCACTGAAACAATGTCAATGCCATGAGGATAGGAACTACTCAGCTTTGCAGGTCAGGAGAGAGGGGAGAATTAGGTTTAACAGAATCAGTTGAGAAGAGGAACATTAAGCCTATCTTGGAAAACTTCTTCTCCATGAAAACTATTAGATGACAGAATCCCCTCTCAAGAGAAATGGTAGAAATCCTCTCACTGAGGACATTTAGAACTCAGCTGTACACTACAAGACATTCCATCGTCCCAGACTGTTGGCCCTTTTATGTCCAATTGTTTTATTTGATGAAATATGCTCACATCGCTTCCACAGGGATGATGTATACAGAAAGACTATAATATATATAAATACACATGTGTGTGTGCGTATATACATGCACATATCATACATACATGCATATATGTACATATCTGGTCTAAGTAGCTTGTGTATATGTTGTATATAAATACATGTTATGTATATAGTCCATGCGTGTATATATATCATACATATATACAGAGACTGTGTGTATGTATGTATATATAATATAAATATATTAATATACACACATGAACTATACGTATATAAAACATATAGATTTGAGAGAGAGAGAACTTTGAGATTTGACATTCTTTTGTATGTATGTTTTTAAACTTGCAGGTCACAAATGAAAACACTAAAAACTGGAACTGATGGATATTAAAGAAACATGCTAAGGTGACAAGCCCCTCCGTTTTCTTTATTACACTAATTGTACCCTCAAGAGTCAGAGTCGACCAGGTTTGCATTTCTTTTCAGTTAGCACTTGCTGCCTCTGAGAATAAGCTCAAAGAGTAATCTAAAATTCCAATAAAAGCAACAGGAAAAAAGTAGAGATGACAAATTAAAAATACTTGAACTCTCAGTGAGAACTTAAGGTTCAGTGACCTAACTAACTTTTCCTTGGGAAAGAAACAATCACTTTCAGAAAACCTATGCCCCCACAGAATGACGCATTCACTTCCTCCTAAACATAGATCACATTATCAGTGTTGCCAAATATATCAGCAAGCGCCTGGCTGCTGAACACCATGTTTATCTAATGGACCATGACAGACAGCAAGAACAAGCACAGTTGGAGACAGTGATCTCTCAAAGTATTTTCCAAACAAGTACGTTTCTTTGTTTTTTCTTTTTCTTTTTTCAATTAAGGGAAAGAGAGTTATTAAGCAAGACAGCTATAAGAGAACTGTTTAGATATCTCCACTGAAACCGTTCTTTTCAACCAAAATGTAAAATAATTCTAGAGTCACGTTTTTATGTCTTCACATAGGAGCTAGAACAAGAAGGAAGGAGGGCCATTGAGTGAAATTTACCTATTGGAGATTCAACCAACTCCATTATGAATTGCATAGAGAAAATTCCTAAGGAAATCAGAGGTAAGTTCTCAACTTTTCCCCTCTACAAAATCAAATGATTCAAAGCTGACAGTCAGGATAGAGCCAAGAGAGGTTCTATGTAACTATGTGCGAAAAAATAATAGAAGTATACAAATTGCTTTACATTGTTTAATTTAAAAAATAACACAAATTTGTTGTGAAATATTCAGAAAACACAGGAGAAAATCAAAAGGAGAAAATCACATATAACCCTACCTTGCAGAGGTAACTAAACACGATTAAAATTTTTATTCATATTTTTCCAATCTTTGTCTTGGAAACAGATACTTTACAAACAAAAATAGAATCATTTTGTACATATAATTTTGTACCCTGGTTTTTTCATTACACAATGTATTGTGCTCATATTTTTCATGACAGTAAGTACTTTTCTACAACACCCTTTCAATTGTTATTGGAAACTCTATTAAAGCATTGTTCCTCATGTATTTATCCCATTCTCTGTTGTTGTTACCAAAAGTTTGCTGTTATCAACAGCTGGTGACATACACCCTTACGTTATCCATTTATATACATCTGTAAATATCTCCCTAGAATAATGTACTTGAAATCTGCCAAAAGATAAAATCTCCGCAGTTAAATACCCTTCAGAAAGTTTGTAATAATTTTCCTTTCTACTAGCAAGATTGTTTATTGCGGTTTTTGACAGAACACTTCTTTGTGTATTTGTTTGGTCTTTTCCTTGCTTGAAACTGTCAATCATTTTTTATGGTTGCTTTCACAGGTTCGTGTTTAGAAAAGCTTTACCCATCCAAGATTACTTAAATAGTATATAAATAAATAAATTATAAAAATAAATAGACATGTTTAAGATGAACCTTTATTTTCTTCAAGTCACTTTATACTCCATTTTTTTATACATCGATATTAATATTACACTTAGAATATATGTTGACGTATCACATGAGATAAGGTAGTTACCCAGTTTTCTCAATACGTTATTAAGTAAACCATCTTGTCCTCACTGATTTCATGTGCTACTTCATAAAATTATTATATACACATTATTTCGGTTTAATTAAATCTGTAAATGACTGTCACCACTTCCCTCTCACCTCTCTCACAGACCAAGAAGCAGCACCTGTTTCACCGGTGTAGGAAGTAGTTAATCCTGAGCAGATTCTCGTCTTTGATGTTTATATGCCTTTGACTGAAAAAAAAATCCAAATGTGAATCTCCCCTTAAAATCTTAATCCTTGGGGCTGGCCCTGTGGCGTAATGGTCAAGTTCACGTGCTCTGCTTTGTTGGCCTGGGGCTCATGGGTTCAGATCCCAGGCACAAACCTACACACCGTTCGTCAGGCCATGCTGTGGCGGCATCCCACATAGAGGAACTAGAAACATTGCGACTAGGATATATAACTATGTACTGGGGCTTTGGGGAGGAAAAAAAGAGAGGAAGATTAGCAACAGATGTTAGCTGAGGGCCAAACTCCTCACCAAAAAGCATACCTAAAAAAAAGAAACATGCATTCCTTTCTACGCTCACCTGGAAAGCTTCTTTAAAAAAACAAACCCTTCATCCTCTCCCTGAGTGAGAGGAGCATAGAAATCAGCAGATCAAGTCAAGAAGGGATAATGCTGCAGCCTGACCAGAGCAGAGAGTCAAACTGCAAGAGGAAAAGCTGCGGTCCCTGGAGGCCCAGTAGAGCCTCAGCTCCTCTCCCCTTCTCCCTGTCCTTGAGAGACAGCACGGCATTCAAAGCAGAGGTTCTCCAAGTGAGGCCCCAGGACCAGCAGCAGCACCTGGGAATTCGTTAGAATGAACTTCCTCAGACCGACGCACTTAGAAACTCTGGTCATGGGGCCAAGCAGCTCTGCTTTCTCACCCTATAGGGGACTCTGAGGCACATGGAGTTTGAGAATCACTAATTTAAAGAACTTTGTCAAGAAAGAATCTGAATAGGACCCATATACAATATAATGATACCTTAATGGCATTCCAGCCTCTGCTGAGATCTGTAACGGACCATCCTCCATTTGCTTTTTGCCCATTTATTATGCATTTAGTCTTTTATTAAACATGTTCTATCTGCCCAGATTGGGGCTGGGTGCTGAGCAGAGCATGGACACTGAATAAGCTAAACGCTTTGCCTACAGAAAGCTCACAATTTACGTGTTTTTTGTTCTATCCGAAAAAATGTACCTATAAATGGAAAGAACACTCATCTATTAGTTTCCCATTTGTCATTTTTACCTACATGTCTAGTTAAAATAAATGCAAGTATTCTGCTTCTTTGATTATAAACTTTTTTTGTTGAAAGAATAATTTTGTGGTAACTTGTAAGATGAGATCTTACAAAAATAATACTAAAAGTATTTTTTAATTGAATTAAAAATTAGAAGGAACCAGACATGGAGTCAGACTAAAACAGTCCGGAAGAAGCTCGAGTAAGCAGCAGCTGTTTGAAAGAGTCGCTAACTGAGAAGCTGAGGCTCCCAGGTCCGTCTGAAAAGACAGTCATTACCGTGAAGGCTAACCAGGGTATAATTGGAAGGTTTAACTCTGGGAAGGGAGAAGGGCCAGATGTGATAGAAGGGAGAGAAAACAGCAACAATTTAGAAGATTTGGGGAGTGGATATAAGTAATAGATGCAGAGAAAGGATGATCTTGAGTATTCGAAACTCAAGAAAAAGAAAGAGAGAACCGCAGTCGCTTTTCAAGAGGGCTGCACCAACTGCGAGAGCTGTGTGAGTCTCTGCTCGATGCCTGTGGCTCCTTCCACAGTGAGTGAAGTGATCACTTTTCCCCAACACCAGATCTCCATCTTCCCTTAAGCTCAGCTCAGGACACACGTCTCCTCTGGGACACACTTGCCCTGACAAACCCGTCCTCATCCTGACTACACAGTGCTTCACCGGGCCTCTCATTCAGATAACTTTCAATAATTCCAGGAGACTCAGTGGTATTTCAATATTCCAATACAGATTTATGAGTGACATAATGAGGCAACTTGACTCAGCTTGCCCTGAAGGGTATCATGGCAGAATGACACAGAAAGGGGATGTTCTCTAGAAGATTTCAGGGAGTGACTTCCAGCAGGGTGAAAAAAAGCTCTGCACAACTTGCATCTGATCACACTCCACTATCAGTCAGGTTCCTTCCCTTCCTCACCTAGACAACTCCTACTTATTCTTCACGTTGATATTCAAGCATCAGTTCTGCCACGGAGTCAAGGCAATTTGCCTGGACAGTTAGTCCACTTCTCCTGTTAGAGGCTGTCATTGCTCCTGCAGCTCTCCTCACAGCATGTGCTACAATTATACATTTATACATATTTATGTGACTAAAGTCCATTCAGTCCACTTGACTCCTCTCTTCATGTCTATATTTGTTCACTTTTGAATCATCAGAACCTAGGGCACTGTCCACACCATGGTAGGTGCTAACAAAATACTTAAATATTTGTTGAAGGGCTGGCCCAGTGGCTGAGTGGTTAAGTTCGCATGCTCCGCTTTGATGGCCCAGGGTTTCGCTGGTTTGGCTCCTGGGTGCAGACATGGCACCGCTCCTCAGGCCATGCTGAGGTGGTGTCCCACACAGCACAAGCAGAAAGACCTACAACTAGAATATACAACTATGTACTGGGGGGCTTTGGGGAGAAGAAGAAGGAAAAAAAAAAGATTGGCAACAGATGTTAGCTCAGGTGCCAATCTTAAATAAATAAATAGATATTTGTTGAATGACTGTTCATATGACTGTTCATGTCCTTGAACAAGCAAAGCAATCCCCTTGCCCCTTACGATCTTACTTACTGTTCTGTCTGTCTAGAATATTCTTCTCTTGAAATTCATGTCTTGTTCTTGCAATTCCATTAGCAGCATTTGTCAAATTATCAGTGGGGGTCTTTCATCCTATTATTTTAATACAAAAAGCTGCTTCTTCCCTCCATAGCTCTTATATGTATTTATTTATTGGTTGTTTCCTTCCACCCTCCCCCCAATAGAATAAACTTCTATGAAAACAAGAGCATTGACTGGTTCATTACTATAGTTCCAGCTCCTGGTACTGTGTTTGAATGAGTGAACAAAAAGAAATTTTCAAGTCTCCTATGTTAGAATAACTGAAGTAGACCAGCACAGAACTGAGGCACGCTAGCTTCTACCAAGCTGATGGTTAGTAGCCGAAAGATAAGTATACCATCCATTTCAGTTTGTTCAGAGTCGGAGCAATAGGAATTGGGAGTAGCAGGGAGCAGACTAGGGAGGTGGTGATGTATAAAATGTGAAGATGTCTGTCATCTTTACCCAGTGTAAGCAATGCAGATAACATCGTAAGATTCTGGGAACTGAATAGCATGAGTCAATAGGGCAAGGAAGACTTTTTCAATCATGAGCTGGCAACTTCCTGTTAATATATATTATTTTCCATTAATTAAATATATAAATATAACTCTGGGCTACTAGCACTTACAAGATAAAGGTTATGATGAATAAAGAACATCTCTTGATTCCCACTTAATAGATAAGTCCAGATACTCCTCTCACCAGAATGAGTTCATCATAATAGTTAGAACCTCACCTCTTTTTGCCACCATAGATGGTATGGATGTTGTGTACACTGTGACGTTTATTTTATTCATTATTGCCTTCTGTTATGGGCTGAATTTTGTTTCCCGCTCAAAAAGAATTTTGTATGTTGAAGACCTAATCCCCACTCCCTCAGAATGCATTTGGAGATAGGTTCTTTAAAGAGCTAATTAGGGTTAAAATGTGGTCATGGGAGTGGGCCTAATCTAATATGACCAGTGTCCTTATAAGAACAGGAGATTAGGACACAGTCACATGTGGAAGAAAGACCATGTGGACACACAGAGAGAAAACATCCTCGAGAAGCTAAGGAGAGAGAATTCGGAAGAAATCAGCCAAGCCTGCTGACGCCTTAATCATGGACTTCCAGCCTCCAGAAGTGTGAGCAGATAAATTTATGTCGTTTAAGCCCCTCAGTCTGTTGCATTTTGTTGTGGAAGCTCTAGAAAAATAATATATTCTCCATTTGAAAAGACTTAATTTCAACTTATGACCTTAGTAAAGTATCTAACATGCCCAAAAGTCTATTTATTGACTTTCTGAATGAGAAAGGAAGAAATAGTCAAAGTTAGAATAGATATCAGCAAATAGTAACAAATGAACTGGACAAAGTGTTTAAAGAATAGTAACTGCTGATATATTTGCCTGGGAGGAAGATCCGACGATGGAGACACTGGTTCTCCGAGAAAACGCCACATATATTCCACTCCACAAAAACTGACGTCTGAGAGTACACCATTTGTACACACTGATAAAGAAAAGATACAACTAAACCTAGATAAAAAAGTATATTTCAAAAGAAGTGACAAGTAGTATAGATTTTGAAAGGTAGAGAAATGTGTCAAAAAATAAAATTGTTGGGGTCTGCAAGAGATCATGAAAAGAACAATGAAAGAAAAAAATAACCTATGGAAGTAATAGAAAAATGAGGCTAACAAGTGAAGTGGAAGCAGAAGACCAAAGAAAAAGAGAGAGTTATTATCACCTTAGGCCCAGGGCAAGAGCACTATATTTTTTCCAGGGACCACAGAAATATCTGAAGTTTTAATGTAAAATGCTTCAGATCTAAATTTGAAAACTGTAAATAAAGTTTTAAAATAGATAAAGGTTTACAAATTGCATATTATGTTCTCTAATCCACTGTACCCTATACATGTATATAACAGTTATATATCAATTTTATGTTATTTGAGAAAGGGGAATATTTGAACTCGTTTGATATGATTTATATGGTGCATCTAAAATAAGAATGCCAAGGATCTTTGAAAGTCTTGAAATTTCCCCAGAGAAAGCAGACAAGGCAATGTAGGAGAAAGAGGATATGGTAGAGACAGAATAGCTTTTTCTGAATTATAGAATCATGAGTTCTCCAGAAAATTCTACTATTACCACTAGACAGTTGTTCCCAGAAGAAAATATTGCAGGAGGCAATAATCAGACATCATGTAAGTATCTTACTTTTTGGCATTATGGTAGCTAAACTATAACCCAAAAGTATAGTCTTGCATTAGCAATCTGTTTTGCAAAAAGCACAGGGTTATGTCTAAATGATGACAGATAAACACTAATTTGACAAACTCAATGAAAGAAATCTACTATCAGAGGAAAAAATATTCACCAGCTGCTGGCATTATGGATGGAGAGAGAACTGTTTTACTTTTCCAGGAGATTGAGTTACCACTTCCTGTAGTGACGACCTAATAAAACATATTGGGCTGCTCATGCTAACGTGAATCCGTTGTTCAATAAAACATGGCCAGATCTGACTATTAAAAATAGTGTTTCCAAGGAATGAAGATAAACAGTTGTGTTAGTATTTTCAGAGAAACTTATATACCACTTCAAATACAACAAAAGTCCATTGATTAATACTTAATTAAAAAGATAAAGCAACCCACTGTGATTTCACACTTGAAAGAAGAATTATGACAACTTAATTTAATGCCAAAATATAGAACTTTATTTTTAATAGGATAGTATGAGAATTTTAGGGAGGACATAACAAATAATAAAAATCAGGACGTTTATCGTATTGATAGGTCATAATAAATTTTTACAACATTCTGCCAGCATGTGAACCCTGAAAATAAAATGGACTAGAATATAAAAAAGGCTGAATTAGTGGCCGGCGGGTGGCACAGTGGTTAAGTCTGCACGTTCCGCTCCGGCGGCCTGGCGTTCCCCGGTTCGGATCCCGGGTGCGGACATGGTGCCACTTGGCAAGCCATGCTGTGGTAGATGTCCCACGTATAAAGTGGAGGAAGATGGGCACGGATGTTAGCTCAGGGCCAGGCTTCCTCAGCAAAAAGAGGAGGATTGGCAGCAGTTAGCTCAGGACTAATCTTCCTCAAAAAAAAAAAAAAAAAAAAGCCTGAGTTAGAGTTTTCAGAAGAGGGAAATTGATTATTTAAATCATGAAAACTAAAACCATATTTTAAATTTTTCATTATTAAAAATTCTAATGCCTATAAGTACATACTTTCTAATGTGTATATCTGGATCTATTTCTAAGTCTGGTATCCTAAGTACTTCACACAATCTGTACAGATTATGAGTTTTGCAGTTATGGAGTTTAAGTATTAGATAAATATCTTATCTCCTTTCTTGAAACTCAAACTGCTATCATTTGGTATAAATCCATTACTACACATTGAGGTGATACACTTTGAGAGAAAGTATCATTACATTCCATCAATATAAAAGAGATTAAGCAGGATGCTCTGATTCACAGATGAGTATTTCTGGAATAAGAGAATGTGGGAAATGAACCCTAACTGCTAATGTGGGCAATATTACCCAGAGGTAACTATAGCCAGACATGCATAATTATGTTTTTGAGCTTTGGATTTTTAAGCAGTGGGTTTTTAAAAGAATAAACATAATCAATATGCACTTGTCAAGCCTTAAACACAATCCTATTTCAGCAAGTATATATGCTGAGATTCATCTTTTATATAATTTATATGTATTCCTAGTATTGTGATGAGCATACTGGACTAGATGTTCAAATGCAAAGCTGTGGTCCCAGCTCTCCATTTATGAGCTCCAGAACTCTCTCTGGTCCTTAACTCTTCAGGGCCAAAACTTCTTCAGTCTATGAAATGGGTATAATTGTACTCACCCTGCTCAGCTCCCGAGAAGAGAGGAGAAGCATCATATAACTGTAAGTGTTATGAGTCAAAACTCTGAGCTAACTAATGTTAACATTAGTTAATACTAACTAGTTAACACTAACTCAATGTTCTTAATGGGATAGATCACGTTGGGAAATCATTCTATGTCTCTGGACCTCAGTGATGAGATGACAAGAACAGTAATAATAATGGCAGAGACACGTATGGCACTAACCACATGCCAGGCGTTGTTGTGTGTGTTTCAAATAAATTAACCCATTAAATTCACAAAAGCATGTAAAACTCTCTCTTCATTGCCTAGTAGATTTCCAGATACATATTAAGCAGTATGTTGAATGAAAGTTAGACAAATAAAATGTAAAAATGATTTGAAATGTCAGATTTTGGTATCATTTCTGTGTAAATGAAAATAGGTAAATTTTCGTAATTCGTAAGAAAGGTAAAAAGGAGGAAAAAGAGCAAAATCTCTATATAAGTAGAATGCAAGTGAAAGGATGTGTTATGTTTCTAATTTTCTTCAAAAAAATGAATTAAGAACAAAAGTATGTGAAAGAGAAATAGAAAACCAGCTGCTGATAAGTATGTGAAGCAGTCCGTACTGTTAGACTCTGTTATTAAACTTCACCTGAAAAATAAAACAAAGCTTCATACATGCTTGCAGGAGCCTTCCAGTTAGAGGCTCCCACTTGCTTCTACATTTAGGAGTGTCTAGTTGCTAATTAGTTAAAGACATGCTAGAAGTCATTTGCAGCTGTGGCTCTGCTGTGCATTCAGGAGAGGGCTGTTAACTGGAGGGCAAATTACACACTAATAACCTAGGAAGAACCATGATCCATTTTCAGGATTTAACAGCAAGAGTGGCAAGAAGGAATAATTATCCAGAAATAAAAACACACACATAAATGCACAGAGATAATTTTAAAACATTTAATGGTGGTGAAGAGTAAATTATTTAACTCGAACCAGGGATAAGAGCCTTTTGGTAGCTATCACTTACTGCAGTAAATCTGCTGAAGTTTGCACTTCCTGGCTGCTGGCTCTGTTTATTTAAAGTCACTCTGAACGCTCTGCTAGAAAGGATTCCAGTGGTGCTGCCAAATTTTCACTAGATTAAAAATGTGCACGCTGATAATATTTGTTATGAACGCTGCGCACAGAACAGAGCAGTGTTCTTCAGACAGCAGTTGGCTTCTCTTCTGCAGCCGGTCTTTCTGGAGGTCTTCGCACTCGGCAGAATCTGTTCAATCTGGTTATTCCTGATGAAAGTACTAGCAAACTTACATCAGAGTCCCGTGAAGAAGATGTTTCTCATTAACTGGTAAAGCGATAAGGACCATGCATCAGTGTGAACGTTGGAATGTCTAAACGTTTGTTAGAAAAGTGTCCGTGAACAAAAGTCCTTCAACTCCAGAGCAAGTAACAAACGCTGTGATGCCAAATGCGACTTGTAGAAAAGTACTCAGATTAAATATACCTTCCCTCAGCCTTAGTCCTCAGGAAGAAGTCCCTTTTCCTATTGTTAAAGAATTCTCGGACTTTCCATTATCCCCTTAGATTTACCCTGGGATACAAAAACCACAGGAGTTTTATTAAAACAGAGTTTGCTCACAATAGGTTTCATGAGTGGCTGAAAGGAGTCTAAATTGAAAACCCAGGAGTCAGCAAAAAATTATGTCTAGGGCGGGGGGCGGAGGGGCAGTGAAATTGCTGGGAAAGAGAAGCTTGGACTAAAGGGTATCTAAAGTTGAAGGTAGGAATACAGAAGGCACAGTAAGGAACAGAAACACAGTTTAATAAGGTCAAAGGCAACAGAAAATCATCTAAGGAAGTCAAACACAAGAAGCCAGAAAGAAAATTCTGGAGGACAATCATCAAAATCGGTAAATGTGGACACACCTATAACTGCACCCTTGTCACCTCCTTTGGATTATCTAAAATCACCTTCAAACTAGAGCGTCTGTACCCCAGAGGCCATCTTAGGCCTTGGCACCATACAGGCAAGCCTATCTGGGTCACAAATCTTTCTTGGTGATTGAGATAGAGTTTAACATTATTTACATTTTTTAATTTTGATTTTTACAAATAAATATAAGCTAATGTCAGACAGAGTAAATTTACCTGATTTTTTTAAGCTAAAATAAATTTAGATTTGCACAGTTTCACTTCATACTTTGGCCTCAGTCTCCTGTCTTCATCTCCCTCCAGTTAGGGACACTGAGTCACACAGAAAGGTAATTAAATTCTAGCCACTGGAAAGGCAGTGAGTTTTAGAGTAAGTTCAACAAGGGTTTCTTAATTCTTCCCAGGCACTTAGACATTCCTCCGGTAGCTGCTACAGCTTCTTAATGGGACCTCCTGAGGGTAGACCAGACATGGCCTTCTGACTTTCAGCAGAGACAACTGAGAAACACAGTCACGTCTGAGTTTATTATGGAAATAGATATAGATGCAGACACAGATATAGACATGGATATCGATACACACAGACACACAGACACACGGAGAGAGAGAGTGGAATATACTTAGAAAACAGACAAATTAATTCCACTTTTCTAAATATAAAAGTTGAGATATAACATAGAGCAAGTGCTAAAAATCAGTTCAGGGTGGCAGTATTTTAAATGATATTTTTCTTTTAGGTTTGGTTAATATATTACAAGTTATCCCTATTCGGGCTAAGAAGATTGACTGTGGGATGTTGATACCAGACATGACCTAATTCCAACCCAATCTTACCCTACCATTAACTTCTTTTTGTGAAGTCCAAGCACAAATCTAAGAAAAGAATTCTAGTTACAGTTGTGATTGGGGTTCAGTCATGCTTATTTGACTAGAAGGGACCTAACAGAAGCCAGATGCTAAACGTGGAAGGTGAAGGAGAGGGTTCTGGGAGTTTCTATGAGGCTCCAAAGAGAAAATTCACCACGAGAAATGAGAAAGTCAAGCAACTGAGTTAGATTTTGGAATGGGGACTTAGAATGGCTGAGGCATAGAGTAGGAGTAGCTGTTACAAGGACCCCACCACCCCTATAGCATATAAGGCCCTGTGGGGACTGAAACTAGGTATGGATAAAGCTTAAACTAAAGAATAACACTTTGAGGGCTGAGCTTTACTGTAATGGAGACCCTCTGAAAGAGCTTAACACAGTAGCGAGAGTGCTATTTCCTTACTCCTTTTCAGAGGGGCAGTTCTAGGTATAGTGGGAGCTCCGCTTTGAGTGGTGGCCCAACCCAAGCATCTAGAATTCAGCCTTGAGTAGCATGCCGTGTGATCACACCAGCCCTGGGGGACAGCATAGCATCAGCCTAAGGCACTGACAATGTGACAGCAGTAAGACCGACCAGGAGCCGCTTCCACAGCAGACAAGGCTATAGGACAGCAGAGCAGGAAGGAAACTGTGATGAGTCAGTGGAGCCTGAGCCCTTGTAATGTTACAAGTGAGAAATACCCAGACAGTAAAAGCTGGGTATGCCTATCTCTGCATCATGGTACCCGCAACCAGCAAAGTGTGGGCGCGTTCAGGAAGGAGAGAAGGGAACAGATAAGAGACATTGTGGCAGTGGAATTGAAAAGGCTCAGCAAGGAAGAGGAGAATGGTGACAAGGAAGACGGAATAGTCAAAAATAAGTGATGCCTTGAATCTGAGTGTCTGATGGAAGATAAGGAAAATTATTATTATAACAAATAATGTTAAAAATAAATATAATTGCTGGTTGATGTCAGTGTCATCTGGTCTTCTGATTAGTCATAAAATCCAACCTGTCTCAAAGCTACTCCCCTGATCTCCCACCTCAGACCTTTGCTTCCTTCATCCTTCCCTGTGCTCTCCTAAGCACTGAGCTCCAGGATGTCACTGTCATGTGGGACACGTCCCCTTTCCTTCCCTCATATCCAATATCAGAATTCTCTTGATTCTGTTTCCACAATGTCTTATATTTGTCCCATTCTCTCCATTCTTTTGTCCAGTTTACAAACATGCCATCAGTACCTTTCGAGTGGCTTTAGAGTAACAGTTTCTTTACCAGCCACCCACAAACTTCACTGAACCCTCAAGCAGCAGGCGCTCACTCCTCTGATCTCCAAATCCGTGTTCTTTTGTCTATACCTCGTTTATGGCCATTATTACTTTCTATTTATATTAATTTTATGGACCTTTCCTCTCCTCTATTAGACTGTAAACTCGTTGGAAGAATCTGTGATGATTCATTTTCAAAGAGCTTGTACATGGTAGCTGTAGAATAAGTGTTTGAATTATGGGTGGATGAAAAAATCAGTGAATGACATTCCAATTACAGGCGAGATGAAATATTAGGTAAAATGTTAAAAAATAATTAGTGTCCATTCTTAGTATAGTATTCTAATATTTATACTGACATTTATAAGCTCTTCATATAAACATTCTCCCATCTGTAGATGTCTGGGAGGGTCTATATACATATATCCACACATACACATTTTGCTATGCTATTCTGACAAGGCAGTATTCAACAGTGGTAGGCTTAATGGAAAGACCTGAGTTTTAGTTCAGCTCTGCCAATTACTAGCCATATAATCCAGCTAAGTTATTTACCTATCTAAGCCTCCAGTTTCTCTTAGATAAGTTGTTTAATTTCTAGATTCATTGTGAAGTTAAAGTAATATGAGCAAAAAGGCATACTCCTTTTCATACAAATACATCTTATATGTACATATATACAAATAGATCTTAGTTCTTTGTTGGTCCTAAGCAAGAAGTGTCCACAAAGTGGAAACTAATTGCATATTTTCCCTTTTCCTTTTATGTCTTTTTTATATTGCTTTCTTTTTTCCTCTCACTCTTCCTCTGTCTCTTTATTTCTTCAAACTATTGTTTAATGTACTGGAATGAATACTGGACCAGGAGCCAAAAGACTGGTATTCCAGAGTTTAATAGTTGAGTGACCTTGGGCAACACAGTGTTTACAAATCTCAGTTTCCTTTTCTATATAATGAAAAAGAATGGATGTGAAAAATGCCATGAAGCCTATAAATCTTTATTAATCTATAAGGTTTTTATTAGATTTAAGAAAAATAACATGAGATCATTATGACTGCTCTCATTGTTCCAAATACCTTCTCTTGAGAATGTGCTCTTGTTCTTGACTATAATACAAACTGGATTTTTAAGGGGAGCAGATTTTATTCCTTCAGCAAAATCAGAAATTGAAGTTTAAAATATACAGATACCCATATGAAGCAGTTCAATTAATGGAGCATAGATCAGTAAGTCCACTGTAAATCTGCTTCAAAGTCACTCTTCCTTGGGTTTGTAATGTTTTGGGTAACTATTCCTGGACACAGATCCATATATATTGTGGGAAGTAACAGAAATACAGACCCTGAATAATGAATGCACCCTGAGGTAAAACAAGAATCTTTCCACAGTACCCATCTTACTCCATGGCTCAGAATCTTCCATACTCCTCATGTATTCTAGAGACAGGTGGGCCTACGTGGTTTATGATAATAAAATACCAGCCTGGTGGGATCCTGTCTTCCTAGTGTCTCAGAATGATTACAAATGCTTTCCTGCTCGTCGCTCGTGCTGTGAGAGAACAAAATCAAGTAAAAATTAGAAAAGAGCTCCCAAAGTACTTTATTAATCAGTCTATTTAATCTCATCAATAAAATCTGAAAATAGGAGCTGTCAGATATGCAAATACTCAAGAATTGGCTCGTATTTTGCTTAGCTCTTCATCATAAAATATTTTCATGTCTGGCAAAGATCGTCAAATCATCCTAGCTGAAAGAAAACTAATTTCCACAAACTGCTATTTGCTATATTCCTCCAAAAGTCTGTCATTACCACCTGTACACATTAGCTAATTATCTCCTGTCTGTTGTTTAAACAAATGTATTTTGTTTACAATTGTCTGTACCACTAAGTAAGAGGTCTTTAAAAATAATTGATCATGGAAAACTTGAATATGAAAAAAATAATAAAACCTTGTGGAAAGTAAATATAAGTTAAGGAAAAGATGGTAGCTTAAAGAATGATGAGGAAGAAGACATGAGGGAGAGGAAAAGGATAGCAGGGAAGACACATCCACATATTACTCATTTAATACACTCAGCCATGTTTAAAAAGGTGGAAACAGACTCACATTGAAAAAACAAAACATATTTTTTTACCAAGTTATGGCTGGTTAAAGATTCTTTGAGGAGAAGGGCAGATGGTATACATGTCATTTTGAAGGAAAGTCCTGGATCCGCACTGTCTGTGATATGAGTGAGAAAGAAAATTTTATTGTGCGAAGGCACTGAGTTATCTTGGTTGTTTTCTTTTTTTTTTTTTTTTAACACATCTAGAATTAAATATCCTGACAAATACAAAATTAAATGCTAATTCATAAGGTGAAAACCATAAGTGCTATAAAAGTTTTTAAAAGATGGAGACCTGTAAGCATCTAAACATGAGTTCTGATTCTCCATAGAGTCTGACTGTCTTACATGGTGTTCTTAAATGGTGTGAAGTAGTCAAGAGAAAAAGCAAGGAGGAGGGAGAAATCTAGCTGGATTTTGGAGGTGATCATGTTGTAAGTAAATGGTAAGATGGATTTTGATCTAATCATGTTGTTTGGCTTTAAAAAAGAAAACTTTGACAAGTATTATGTCATTAATTTGAAAGGTAGTACATACTTAAGTCTCAAATCTGGGAACACTACTAATTTTTTTTGAGGTAGAGAAAAGGCAAAGATGTAAAGATAAAAACGAAGTTTTGGGGCCGGCCAAGTGGTTAAGTTCACGTGCTCCGCTTTGGTGGCCTGGGATTTCGCTGGTTCAGATCCTGGGTTCAGACATGGCGCCACTCATCAGGCCATGCTGAGGTGGCCTCCCACATAGCAGAACCAGAGAGACCTACAACCAGAATAGACAACTATGTACTGCAGGTCTTTGGGGAGAAGAAGAAGAAAAAAAAAGATTGGCAACAGATGTTAGCTCAGGTGCCAATCTTTAAAAAAAAAAGTTTGCTTAGATTGTAGTAGTGGATAGAAACATGACCTATAGGTTTTGGGGGGAAATATCAGGCAATTCTCCAAAGAAGTATTCCAAATCATAGTTATAGTAGCATAAATTCTGAACCATCATGGATGACCATCAAGATTATAAGGAAAAAATCATTGCAGGCAGCTCTCTGAAAATACCAAATCGCTGTGAAACTCAAATAATCATTTCCGACATTGACTATTTGTTGTGTGAGAGGACTTTTAAATTACTCCTCCACACCAGAAATCAACATTAACTGAAATCTTTAGGATGATTTCTTTGAGTTTCAGCCCACATTCTTAATCCCACTCTCAGGCCCCTCTCTCTTCTCCTACCCCTTCCCCAGATTCTTAACTCCCCTTAACATTTGGCGTACGTCTATCTTGTGAACTATATTTTTGTAAACATTTTTATAAGAGTATACAGCTATAAATCTTAAATGCACAGCCTGAAGAGTTTTTATTGAGTGAACATACCTCTGTAAGCACCGTGCAGATAATGCAGTAGAACATTACCAGAACCTAAGAAGCCTTCCTCATGCCCCCACCAAAGATGTAGCTGCTGTTCTGACGCCCCTCACAGGATTTCAGGTCTGTGTTAGATCTTTCTAGGAATGCAGTCATACAGTGTGTGTCCCTGCATGTCTGACTTCTGTACAATATCTACGTGGGATGAATCCACATAACATTTTCCATTGTAAGATCATGCTAAAAAATAATCATCTATTCAACTGTTAAGTAATATTGGTGCTGATTCCAGTTTCCAGCTATTAGCAGGAATGTAGCCACGAACACATTTCTGTTGGAAATACATTGAAAAGTGAAAAGACTAAGTCAGGGGACGTGAGTATAGTCAGCTTTAGTAGACAATGTCAAAGAGTTCTCGAAAGCAGTTATACCAATTTAAACTACTGCTGTCTATTAGAGTTCTAATTTCTCTACATCTGTACTTATATCTGATATTTTCAGTGCTCTTGTTTGCTTTTTTCAATTTTAGCCATTCCAGTGGGTAGGTGAATTCCCAAAATGGTTATTATTTGCCTTTCTCTGATGACTAATGATGTTAAAGATCTTCTTATATGCTTGCCACTCAAACGTGTGTCCTCTTATGTGAAGTACTTCCTGAACTTTTTGCTGATTTTTAATTGGATTGTCTGCCTTCTTCCTTTTGGTTTTCAGATATCTTATTTCTGTGTGCAAGTGCTTTGTTGGACATGTGCATTGCAAGTAGAGTCTCCCTCTCTGTGGTTTGCCTCTTCATATTCTTAATGATTTTTTGGATGAAATTCTATTTATCAATATTTCCTTTATGGTGCTTTGGGGCTTTTTGTGTTCTGTAGAAGAACTCTCTCCCTATCCCAAATTGACAGTTTTTCTTACACTTTCTTCTAGAAGTTCTGTTGACTTATGGTAAACAAATAGATCTACAACTGGTATGGAATTCATTGGGCAGTATGAGGTCTTCGTCCCCGAGTGTGGGGACCTCTTATTTAAAGGATCACCCTTTTTGCACTGTACTGCAGTCGAAGGTTTGTCACACATTAGGTAAATTCATTTGATGGATATGATATCACATTGAGTGCTTTACTTTTACAAAGCTCGATATGAGGGCATGTAAGCTCTCTAGCTTTGGTCTTATTCTTCATCAAGACTGAGATCTTCTTTTCTTGTCCTTCACATTTTAATATGTATTTTATAATATATTTGTCAATTTCTACAAAATTCCCTGTTGAGATTTTGATTGGAACTATAGTGAATCTACAGATCAATTGGGAGAGAATTCATCTTTATAATAGTATGCCATCAAATCCTTGTATATAGAATATCTCTCCACTTTTTAAGGTACTCTAGCTTTATAGATTTCAATGTAGAGATATTTCACTCTTTCAATAAGAGTTATTCCTAGATATTTGGTGTTAACTGAAGACCTTGTGATTAATATATTTTAAATTTTAAAATAAATTTAAATAAAATGTAAAATAACTAAAATATATAAAAAATCATTTTCAAAATTTTATTTAGTATATAAAAATACCATTTTAAGTAATCAACTTTATTGAAGTATTACATAACATAAAGTGTACCAAGTTTATGTGTATAGTCTGATGAATTTTGTACTCTTTTACACTCTTACTTATAACTAAAGGAAATTCTATATACTTGTCAATACTTGGTATTATCAGTCTTTTAAATTTTGACCATTATAGTGGGTGAATAATAGCATTAATTTGGTTTTAATTTCTTAGATGAATATAGATGTTGACTATCTTGTTATGTTTATTGGCCATTTGTATATCTTCTGTTGTAAAGTGTCTGTCTTTTGCCCATTTTTTAAAAATTGCATTATTTCCATTATTATTTCTCTTATTATATATATAGATGAACACATGCATATATATATACATATATAAGTATATATTGCTAAATTCACTTCTTATTTCTAGTAGCTTTTTTGTAGATTCTTTAAGACTTTATATGTATGAAACTATTAAAGCAGGAAAAAAATCTGCATAACTTTTTTCTTGCGCTATTGCATTGGCTAGGACCTCTAGGACATTGCTGAATAAAAACAGTAAGATATTCACCCTCCTTGTGTTCCAGATATTAAAGAGAAATCACTCACTCTATTAATATTACATATGATTTTAGCTACAGGAATTTTGTAAATGTCATTTATTATGTTCAAGAAATTCTTTTCTAGTCATAGTTTACTGAGAGTTTTGGTTTATTTTTAAACAAGTGGGTGTTGAATTTTATCAAACACCTTTTCTGTATCTAGGAGGTGATCTAGAATTTTCTCCTTTATTCTTTTAATATAATTGATATTCAAATGTTAAATCAACTTTGAGTTCCCCCAATAAACTCCACAAGGTAATTATGTTTTACCAGCAGTGTCCCTCACTTTCATTCTTAATATTGACAAATTCTGTCTCCCCCTGACCTTTTCCTACTTTGATCAATCTAGCTAGGGATTTATCAATTTCATCTTTTCAGAGAACCACCATTTGGTTTTGTTAATATCTCTGTTTGTTTTCTATTTCATTCCTCTGTGCTCTTTCTTTATTCTTTCTTTCTTTCTACTTAGTTTGGGTTTACTTTGTTCTTTTTGTAGTTTATTAAGGTGGAATCCTAAATGTTTTTATTTTAAACACTTTTTTTTCTCTTCTACTGTAAGGATTTAGGTATAAATTTTCCTCTAAACCTTGCTTTATCCATAAATTTTCATATATTTTATTTTGATTATCATTACGATCAAAGTATTTTCTAATTTCCATTGTGATTCTTTCCCTTTGTCCCATTGGTTATTTAGAAGTGTCATTTAATTTCTAAATACTTGCAGTTTTCCAAATTTTTTGCTATTGATTTTTTAAAATATTCTATAGCTGTCAAAGAAAATATTATTTCAGTTATTCTAAATGTTTTTGGTACTTGTTCTATGGTCCACTATCTTAGTGCACGTTCACTGTGCAATTGAAAGGAATATGTATTCTGCTGTTATTGGTTAAACATTCCATCGAGATCAATTAGGTCAAGTTGGTTGATAGTAGTGTTTTTATACTCTCTGTCCTTATTGATGTTCTGTTTACTTGTTCTGTCCATATCGGAAGGTGAGAGTTGAAATCTTCAACCATAATAGTGAATTTGTCTGTTTCTTTCCTCAGTTTATCAGTTACTATGCCATAAACTTTGAAGCTCTGTTAGAAGGCATATATATATATAGTATTGATGTATCTTTTTGATGATATGAAATAGCCTTCTTTATTTCTGCTAATCTTCTTGTCTAAAAGCTCATATTTTCTGATATTCATAGTCAATCCACCTTTCTTATAATTAGTGTAAATATGGTATACCTTTTCTCAAATTTTACTTTAACATGTCTGCATCTTTATATTTAAAGATTTGTTTCTTTAGGCAGCATATAGTTGGATCTTGCTTTTTATTCAGTCTATCTCTCTTTTAACTGGGGTGTTTACCTTTTATGTTTTATATGATTACCATTTTTCAATATATTATCTATTTATTCTGTTTTTATTTCCTTTTTTCTTTCCCTGTCTTTTTGATTTCAATATTTCAGTTTATTTCCACTATTGGATTATTAGTTTTTTTCTTTTTTTTCTCATCATTGACCTAAGTTTTAAAATATGCATCATTTACTTCTCACAGTAAATATTATCTTCAAATAATATTGTAGCACTTCACTTAAAAACCCTGTTCCATTTCGTCCTCTCATCCTTTCCACTGTTTTTTAAGGATTTCTTCCTTCTACATACTTTAGAACCCCCTCCCCAAATACCTTTACTTTTACTTTTGCTTCAAACAATCAATCATCTTTTTGAAATTTTAAAATTGTTTTAAAAATCCTTTACTATTTCCATTTATATCATTTTTTAAATTATATTTTCTGGATTCAAGTTTTCACTTGGTGTTATTTTCATTCTTCCTCAAGAGCTAACTTTAACATTTTTTGTAGTTCCAGATTTACTGGCAATGAATTCTCTGCTTTTGCTTTTCTGTATCAATCTTTGAGTCTCCTTAAATTTTGAAAATAATTTAAAAATTCTGGATATAGATTTATAATATATCTCTTTCTCTCACTGCTTTCAAAATTTTCTCTTCATCATTTTTCTCATCAATTTGATTATTATTTTATCTGTGGATTCTTCCAGATTTTCTATATAAACAATCATGTGAAAAAATGAGTTTTGACTCTTACTTGACAATCCCTGTATGTTTATCTTTTTCTTGCCATATCACATTGGATAGGACCTCAGTAAGATGTTGAATAAAATGGTAATAGATAGCTTCCTTGTCTCATTTCTAATTTCTTAGGGAAAGATTTGAATCAAGAGCCCACCATAGTCCAAACTACATGATCTGAAAAAGAGCATCATGTGATAAAAACATAGCCAACTATTTGCAAGGAATAACCAAGGATATCTTTCTCTGTTAAAAAAAAAAAAAAAAGCCTAGGGGTAATATTCTTTTCATAGACTGTGGACAATGCAGACACTTCACTTTATCCATCAATTACAATAACCTGTATTATAATAGAAAATTTACAGAGTAATCATCCAGTCCAACATCTTCAGAAAATGCTTGCATTTCTTCTCTAACAGGTCTCGTAAGTTGACATGAAAGTTTCAGTTGAGTACTTTCAGGGATAAGAAGCTGCATCTTATTTTTTAAACTTTTTGTTAGAAAAGCATTCATAAATAATTCCAAAATCTGCACGTGTCCTCTCCTGTTCAAATATGCAGTTTTTCCTAGGCACTCCTTCAACCACGTGTTTTATTTGCAATTAGGTTTGGGTGAGTGAAAGAATCAGAGTGGGGGATTGGGGAGGAGGCAGTGGTATAAACAAAACAGAATATTAAGTCTCCCACAAATAAATATCTGGCTGGCAGTCCCGAGTTGGCATGGTGTTCCACAGAATCAGGAACTCATCCTTCTCTCAAGCATGGCTCCAGTGGTCCAAACAGCAGCATCTGCAATCAAGGTAGTTAGGCTGGAGATGAGCTTACATGCTGTCTGATAAGGAAGCTTCCCAGAGGCTGCCACATGATGTTTCCGCTTAAATTCCACTGGCCAAAACTCACTACCTGGACATATTTAACTGCAAAGTTGCTTGAGAGATGCAGTAAGCATTTATTTTATAGTACTCTCCAGCTGGCAATAGTTGCTCTTGACTCCAGTGATCCACTATTATGATAACACATCTATTCTCTCTTTTCCTCCCACTGCTTCCACTCTTTGTGCCACTGCTGACTAACCCCTCTCCCTGCTCTGGCTGCAGAGTACCTCTAGTCTCTCTTGCCTCAAAATTTCTGTTTGCAGCCTTCTCTCTCTGTAGCTGTGTTTCAGTCTTACTGTAATACCTCTCCTTATATGCCTTAGATTGAAACTCTCTAAGAAAGTGGATTTTGATTGTCTTACATAATTACCATGCAGTATAGAGTGCTCCAACTGGGCAGAGCTGTTAGGCTAGTTCATACCCCAGTATTCTGGCCAGCCAGAAAGGGCTACTTACAGTTTGAATTCAAATTCAAATTTCCTCAGACCATAAAGACTGCTCTTGTATTCCACATGTACTACAAACAACATATTAAGAAGGACGTGTAGTGTGGGTTTTGTTTAGTTTTCTAGACCACTGGTAATCTTCCTAATAGTTTTAGCATAGAAAATTGAAAAGAAAAAGACACTAATTTCAGCCTGTTAAAAGTCACCAGCCAGATGTTGTAAAAAGAACCACTAATGAAAGGTCTCCCTAGAGACTTTGAAAGTTTCTTTATATTCAACCTAATACTCTTAAAGAGAATATCACATTTCATTGACCTACAAGGCATTCAGGTTAAATTAAAAGGTTTGAAACATACCCTTCTCTGAATGGAAGTCTAAGGGACTGGTTTTGAAGTTTACCTCTTTTCCTAGGAGGACTTAACTCCCCTCTGCTGTAAACTGAGTAATTTTTCCCAATTTGACTGGATGCCATTCAACCTTTTTAATTGGACCTAGAGTTGGATGTTCAGTTCAGGTTAAGCTGTGTCAACAGTCACACTTTAAGGCTGTTAGGGAATCATGCAGCAAGCAGTTAACAAGAAGTGAATTTAAAAGGCAAAATAAATGTTCTTTTTGTTCAGAAATCAGGAGGAAGGGAAACACAAAGTAATCAAAGATTTTAATTTTAGGCTTCACAAAAATCAGTTGTCATTTTTTTGTATGTACTTGATTCAAGAAATAGTGTATAGATATAACCTGGGGGAAACGAAATTTAAGAAGAAGCCATATATTCGACTTGTTTTAAATAGACCTGGCATAGTTACAATCTTATCTCCACGCATAATTCAGCATTTTCTTTTACTATTTTTTTTTCTAAAACCAACTAATTTGCAGTTACAGTTTTCATTCTGAACTATAGCCTGCAAAAACTCACTTCCTGGTTATTCATAGCAAAATGAGTCCTCTCCCCACCCCCATCTGATTCTGATGTGATGAGGTAACTTTGAACAGTTGTGTGCATAACTCATTTTCTTCACTGCTGGGAAAACATGAGTTACTGAGGGGAGGGGAAAATGATTTTTTGTAAAACTCAACACTCGGTCTGCTGCAAGTTCATGTGTTAAAGGAAAATGAAACAAAATTTAAATTTTCTTTCTCCTTTTGTTCACCTTCAGTTCACAGAAAAGGAGGTTATTCAGCTAACTGATACAGTAAACATCACTTTGGAAGACTGCTCTATTTACACAGGAATTTGGGGAAGAAATGTTGGAGAGACTATAAATATTAAGAAAATTACAAAGTCAGTAAGGCTGCAGGAGATGGAGAGCTTGAAGCTGAAATCAGAGAAACAGCAAGTTTTGTAAGAACATCTAACAGAGAATGAAGTATTGCTCAGGTGACTTTTTTACATATAGACAGGTCCTGCTAACGTGTTGAAGATAATCTTTCCTGCTTTCCATATTGTTCCTAACATGAGCCAAGCTATAGAAAAAATGACAGTAATTAGGATATTCAATAGGAATTACCTGAGCTGACAACTCCCACAGGGAAGGTGGCAGATGCTGGGGCAAAAGCCAGGAAGTTACCTGGGCCAGTGAACCGTGTTTTGACACCTTTGTGCCAGACCCCTGCCGACCTCATTGAGAGAAAAGGCACTGAGAACTCAAGAAAGTGTCTTACATGGGGAAGTATCCGTTTCTGGTAACACTTATCTTTCTGTCTGTGAACCATTATCTTCCCTATCCTTCCCCCGCACACTTCTGTCCTGTCCGTCACCCCCCCACCTGCTTATTTACTTTGGCCTTTTTCTCCACTTCATTGACTGTTCTTCTAGTCCTTTTATGTATCTCATCATCTTAAGTTTTTCATCTTGTCTGTGTACTTTGTGCTCCATTAATGTTTCAATGCTTACAAGTAAGAGAAGAAGCAGAGTCCTCGGACCACTGAGTAATTGAATTCAGTATCTCTCATTTCCCCTGACTGACTGACACATGCAATGCCCCTAACAGAGAAGGAGTGATGCTCCTCCAGAGTCAAGGAGGGGGCCCATGCAGCTGTGTCTGAGGACTCTATTTTTCCATTACTTCTGAAAAAATAAAAGTTGAAAGAGAGATTTTAAAAAAAGTTGACTGTTAGATTTTCTTCTTAAAAAAAGCAGAAAGGTATACATCCATTGGAGTCATTCAGTCTAACAGAACCACTACTCCTCCACTAAACCCAGTAATCAGCAACACGACCTTCCTAGCATGGGGTAATCTTATGTTAGAGAAAAATTGCTATTTCCTTTCCCAACAAATTTTAAGTTTACTTTGTAATTCCAAATATTCAAAATTTGGTTTAGGATATTACATGCTAACGAACTTCACACAAAATATTTACACCTTCAGCACTGTGGGTCTTTACATTAGCTTATTGTAACGTGGTGGTGAAACATATATACTTATTGCTAATTACTACTCAACTCTTGTTTAAGAGGTTTTCCCACAGCTTTGTCTCCCTAACATAATCTTCTATCTCTGTAGAGTTTATTTTGCCAAACAGCAATACAGTAATTATAGCCACAGATGCTAAAATAGAAATTATTTGGGGCCAAAATATTCCCAAACCTCTTTTATTTATTTATTTATTTATTTCATTAAAAAACATTGCCACCTCTTCTGTCAAGAAGTTTCTGAAGAAAAGATGGTAAAAGGTGGTGGAAAACAAATGGGTCGGACTTCAGACCAGGGCACAGCCTCTGCAGAGAACTTTTATTCACACTTGCAGTGTAAACATCCTCTAGAGATCTCAGTGGTCAGGATTATGCATGTTAAGAGTAGATACTAAATGTAAACAAATGAGTTTAGCAGAGTCATGAGGAAAACAAAATCAGAGCCTCAACGATGTCAGAATTCCTCCTATTACATGGTTCCCAATTGTGTTTCCAAAACCAATAGTGTCCGCAAGATGTAGTTAAATATTCTAGGGGGTGGGAGGTGGGATGCAGGCAGCATTCCATGGTCAAAAAGATTTTAGAAACACCAGTTAAACAGATCTCTTTACTGTAAAGCATCTTCGTGCCCTTAATACTTAAGTCCATTTTGAATCACCAAAAATGCAACTTTTTCCAAACTAATTGGACTGTAAAACCCCTTGACCACAGAAAACTTATTAACATTGCCCAAAACACTAGTGTCCCAAAGAACAGTTTGGAAAATGCTATATTTGAATTTTAAGTCCTTGATATCAGTGTGGTTATCGAACACTATGGCTATTCATCAAAATGAGGAATTAATATAAGGAATAGCTACACATATAAAACCTAATTTAACTATTACTCTCCTAAAAGTGTAATCAAATAAGCAAACAACAAATTTATTATCATGTGCATGCACTGTGCAAGGTAATATAATCATCACTTTAAGTTCATACCAATTTTAGAAATACACATTGTACGTGAAGGGGAAATTTTGTCTTTATTTCTTCCCATGTGCTAGTTTTCGTAACAAAAGTAGTGTGGTCCATTAATTTATTAATTGTAAAGCATTTGCATCTTAATCCTTCCATCTGTCCTAATACCTACAAAATATTTTAGAGATTTTTCTCAGTTCAGTGAATAGGTAGAGTGGCCCCAAATGGCAATATTGTTTTGTGTCCAAATATGTATTAAGAAGCCACTCAGATTACTGCCTATACCACTTTTCTTTTATTGGAGATTGAAGAGTCACCTATGAGTAACGAGAACCTTCTTTCTCATTTTTGATGGCTAGGGTGACTCCTTTCTGCATTTTTCGTACTTTATTCACATCCAACCTAAAAATTTGAGGTGTCTTTCAGATGTATAGCTCTTTTACAGGCATTAAAATTGCTGAAGCAGAAGCAGCTTATTCTTACACAATAAAGTCTACATACAATAAGTGTCATTCTGTAACATTCATGCTCATCCAAAATAAATAGTAATCATACATGAACTGAAATCTGACCTGGTCCTTGAAGCATAGCTCCATGGTAAGGCAGCATTTTAAGACATTTACATTTGAAAGAAAGGAAATCATTTCTTTGCCATGAAAAACACAGATAATTTTAGAAGTTTTGGAGATATAAATTTTACACAAAGTAAAAATTTTCACTTATATTATTTTTCACATATCTTTAAAAATATAGATTTTTAGTTCAATAATCATTCACTAATATCTGCCACTTTCTTTAAGGCTAAATAAACGAGGAAGCCATCTTGTTTTCCGCATCACTGGCTCCAGCGCTATAGATCTCCATGACAACACGAGCCGGTTTGCCTGGTGTGAAGACAACAGTGTAGCCCTCATTTCCTAAATGCACGTTTCCACTAAAGTTGAATCACCAATTAAAAGACTCCTGTCTGTCCTTGGGGGCTTCAGAGATGCAAATAGTCTTGGGGAGGCTGGCTGGTCAGCTGCTGCACCTAGTATCCCCTCCTGAGTATTTTAAAATAAAACGACTCATTTAAAAAGTATTTCTGAATCACACCGAATAAGAGTTAATACTCGAAATCAAAAAAACTTGCTTGAAATTGTGAACTACTAACCTTGTTATAACTTGTGATTATTCTTTAAATCCGTAAAAAAAGAGTATTCTAAATGTGTTTTTAAGTAACTTATTATTATATTATGGTATACACAATGATGTTTGTTAACACTTTGTAAATCATTATGTGAATAATATAGACTGTAATAATAAAAGTTAATATAGATTCTTTAAAAAATATGAAAAAGTGTGATGATTACAAAAAAGTGAAATTTTAATTTTATTCTGAATATATTCATAAAAAATGCCTTTATATGTTAAAGCAAGGAAATATAAAAGAAGTTTTTAAAGATCCAGATTCATAAAAGACAATTTCCTTGGCATTTAATGCTCAAACTATAAATGTCATTAGTGAGTTTTGATTTTAATAAAAAAATGTATACCTGTCTTACAGGGTAAATGAAGAAACTAAAAAATTTAACAAAAGTATTTTTGAATAAATATAATAATTTTTAAAATATAGATCAGTATTATTTTTGCGTATAAGGATAAGTGACAACTAATGTTATCTATACCTCCCTAATGTATACTACTCTATAAATTTCTCTTTTCTGTATCAATTTGATGAGTATGTATTTCAGTTTTGACATTTTACTATCCTTGTTTACAAATGAAATACTAAAAATATCCAAATTATGTTACTCAATATATTTCTATTTTATAGTAAGAAAGGGAGGATATAAGAAGTTCAACAAAATTGATTTTCAGGTAAAATTACCCATTTCCAGTAATATGCACATGATAAAGACATCCATTATTAAATGGTGCTATTTAAGAATTATGTGCACAAAATTAACAATACACACTAGCCAATTTTCTGCAACGTGTGTTTGTATGTTTAACTGTTTCTTTGTATAGCTAATTAAATGTTTGTTGCAAAGTCTCATGGGAAGCTCATTTGCATACACCTTGTTATAATGGCTAAACACATTCTTACTAAGTATTTCCTGGTGAATAGATATTTCACAAATGCCTGGCATAGACACAACCACAACCTATGGACACGTCATCATTACTGTGGTTCATCAGCACAGCTCTCCATGGTTCTCTCTGCATAATTGGACTCATTTAGGAATCATTCATTTGCTTATGAGTGGTAACTACTGTAGCATTGCATTTTAATTTTAAAAGTTCAATTAAAATAAGAATGTGTTCAGTTTTTTTACTTATTTGAATATGCATAGATATTTTAATGTGAGTTCACATGCAAATCTGATTTTAAGAAAAAATGTCACATCATAAAATAGTCAAATTCAGATATAAACTGACATAAAAATGAACAACAAACAAAAAAATTAACACTACATCTTCTTCATTCAGTTATAATGAGAATTGTATGAGATAATCCATGTAAATAAAATGCCCATCAACAGTGGGTTTACAGTAAGCATTAATTTTCTTCTAGCTTTTTCGGTAGAATGAAACAACTTAGAGTGATCTAAAAAGAACCATAGGTAGCTTGTGAAATCAATTATTCTAAGATACTCACAAGGTACACTGGCCTGGATGTAAACAAAGGGTGCTTCGTTTTAGTGTGATCTTAATTTTCCAGGCACGCAACATAAAAGCAGAAGTCATCATGCCTTCTACTTCCTATGAGTAATTGGTGGGCTGATTAAGAAGCCTTTAACACATTCAATTAAACTTTTTGCAATCCAAATATTGTTTTGCTATTTCTTTCACATATTTCTAACTTCTTTAAATATCTGTCCTCATGGATGTTCTTAGCATCTCCAAATTTAGCATCATCTGTAAATTTAATTAAGTGTTTTTCCATCCCTTCTTGTAGATCATTAAAAAGCTTGCTAAATTAAACCATGGCAGACTCCTACTGGACCCTAAATTGTCTTGTCATGCAAAATATTTTCCTTGTCAAAGCATCAAAATTACCAACAATGCTTTAAAAAATGCAGAAGTTATGCAGGTATTACATTTATGCCAATGGAAAAATCCCTGAGCATTTCTTCCTGGGAGACTACAAAAATTTCTAACAGTTATGGCAGCCATAATTTTGATATATGAATAAGTTATATTAAATTGACTGGACTGAAATTACTAAAGACACTTAAATTAGCAGTTTTATATACATATGTGTAAAATGATTTTGTATGGACATATGTGAGTGAATGTAAATGTCAATGTCATATGTGAATGCAGATACTCAACTGCTCAGAGGAATGGACCCTAGAATCTAGAGAGAAAAATTAAGGAGGATTTTCACTCTTCTTGGTGTAATTTTTTTCAATTTTTTACTGTGAGCACGATTTACTCATGTACTTAAAAATTAAACCTATTTATATATATTATAGAACATCCCTACATGATCCACTCTCAACATCTCAGTGAGTGCCCTGCAAATGTGGTACTTAGAATGAGGTAACACGAAGTCACAGAAAGAAGGAGGCACTTTCACAAGTTCAGGCAAATTTTCATTATAAAACATCAAATTTGGGGGGCTTCCCCCCCCCACCAGTGCACTTGCACTGGTCCTGTGCCACCAGGCCTTGCAGCCAGCCACACTGAGGCCAGCATGCCTGTGGCAGCTACGCGCAGCTAGGCCTTGAAGCCAGCTGGCCCAGGGGCCAGCTTCACCAACTAGTGTGCCACAGCAATTGCAGCCCTGTCACAACAAAACAGCACATGCAGCTCACACAGGGTACACCCCTGGAGCATCTGACTCTCATGACCAGAGGGGAGCATGCTGCTGGGCCTCACAGGGCATCTCCTACATAAGACCACTTTTCCAAGATCAGTAGATTAGCTGATTTACCTAAACCATAGAAATAAACACAGAAATTAGGCAAAATGAGAAGACAGAGGAATATGTTCCAAATGAAAGAACAAGACAAATTCTCAGAAAAAGAACTAAACAAAACAGAAATAAGCAATGTACCTGATAAAGAAAACAAATTAACAGTCATGAAGATGCTCATGGGACTTGAAAATAGAATAGATGAAAATCATGAGAACTTCAACGAAGAGTTAGAAAATATAAAAAAGAACTAATCAGAGCTGAAGAATACAATAACTGAAATGAAAAATTCACTAGAGGGAATTAACTGCAGATCAGATGATACAGAAGAGTGGATCTGTGATCTGAACAACGGAGTAGAGAAAATCACCCTGGATGAATAGAAAAAAGAGAAAAGAATTTCAAAAAATGAGGGTAGTCTAAGTGACCTCTGGGACAACCTGAAGTGTACTAACATTTGGACTATAGGTATCCCAGAAGGAGAAGAGAGAAAAAAAGGGTAGAGAACTTATTTGAAGAAATAATAGCTGAAAACTTTCCTAACCAGGGGAAAGAAACAGACATCAGGTCCAGGAAGCACAGAGAGCTCCAAACAAGATGAACCCAAAGAGGCCCACATGGAGACACATTATAATCAAAATGTCAAGAATTAAAGACAAAGAAATAATCTTAAAAGCAGCAAGAAAAGAGCAATGAGTTATATACAAACTCCCAAAAGACTATCAGCTGACTTTTCAGCAGAAACCTTACAGGCTAGAAGGGAGTGGCATAATATACTCAAAGTGCTAAAGGAAAAATCTATAGCCAAGAGTGCTCTCTCCAGAAGTTTATCATTCAGAATGGAAGCAGAGAGAAAGAGTCTTCCTGTCAAGTAAAAACTAAAGGTGTTCATCTCCACTAAACCAGCCTTACAAGAAATGTTCAAGGGACTTCTTTAAGCAGAAAGCAAAAGGCTACAAACAGAAATAAGAAAATTGTCAAAAAAAATCACTGGTAATGGCAAACATACAGTAACAGTGGTGGATCCACCACTCATAAAGCTAAGATGAAGATTAAAGGACAGAAGTAGTAAAATCATCTATATCTACAACAAGAGGTTAAGGAATACACAAAATTAAAAGCAGTAAAATATAATGTCAAAAATATAAAGCATGGGGAGGGAGTAAAAATGTAAGGCTTTTAGAATGTGTTCATTAACAAATGTAAAAGGAGAAATTGATAGTAATAAAATAAAAGTAGGGGATTTTAACACTCCACTTACATCAACGGATGCATCATTCCATTTGCAATTACGTCAAAAACAATAAAATACCTAGGAATAAATTTAACCAAGGGGAGGTGAAAGACCTATACACTGAAAACTCTAAGACTTTGTTGAAAGAAATTGAAGAGAAACAAATAAGTAGAAAGATATTCTGTGCTCATGGATTGGAAGAATTAATATTGTGAAAATGTCTGTGCTACTCAAAGTAATATACAGATTCAATGCAATTCCTATTAAACTACCAATGGTATTCATCACAAAACTAGAACAAATAATCTTAAAATTTGCATGGAACACAAAAGACCTTGAATAGCCAAAGCAGTCTTGAGAAAGAAGAACAAAATTGGAAGTATCACACTTCCTGATTTCAAACTATATTACAAAGCTATAGTAATCAAAACTGTATGGTACTGGCACAAAAACAGACACATAAATCAATGGAACGGAATAGGGAGCCCAGAAATAAGTCCACGCCTGTATGGTCAATTAATCTATGACAGAGGAGGCAAGAATATACAATGCAGAAAAGATCGTCTCCTCAATAAATGTTGAAAAAACTGGACAGATACGTGCAAAAGAATGAAAGTGGGCCACTTTCTTACTCCATATACAAAAACAAACTCAAAATGGATTAAAGACTTACATATAAGATCTGAAACCATAAAACTCATAGAAGAAACCTAGGTAGTAAACCCTTTGGTATTAGTGTTTGTGATATCTTTTGGATGTGTTTCTTTGGCAAGGGCAACAAAAGCAAAAATAAACAAATGGGGCTACATCAAACTAAAAAGCTTTTGCACAGAGAAGGAAACCATCAGCAAAACAAAAAGGCAACCTACTCTTTGGGAGAAGATATTTGCAAATGATATATCCAATAAAGGGTTAATATCTAAAATATATATAAAGAATTCATACAACTCGATATCAAAAAACAAACAATCTGATTAAAAAACGGGCAGAGGACCTGAATAGATATTCTTCCAAAGGAGACATACAGATGGCCAACAGGTACATGAAAAGGTGCTCACATCATTGATCATCAGCAAATCAAAACCACAGTGAGATATCACCTCACACCTGTCAGGATGGCTATTGTCAAAAAGACAACAAATAACAAGTGTTGGTGAGGATGTGGCAAAAAGGGAACCCTAGTGCACTGTTGCTGAGAATGTAAACTGGTGCAACCATTATGGAAGTTCCCCCCAAAATTAAAACTAGAACTACCTTACAATCCTGCAATAGCGCTTTTGGGTATTTATCTGAAGAAAATTAAAACACTAACTCAGAAAGATATATTGACCCCTATGTGCACTGCAGATTATTTACAACAGCCAAGATATGAAAGCAGCCTAAGTTTCCATTGTAGATGAATGGATAAAGAATATGTGGTATACACACACATACACACACACACACACATATAGACACACAATAGAATATAATTTAGCCATAAAAAAATGAAATCTTGTCTTTTGTGGCAACATGGGTGGATTTAGAGGTATTGTGCTAAGTGAAATAAGCCAGACAGAGAAAGAAAAGTACCATATGATTTCACTCATATGTGGAAACTCAAAAACCAAAACAAATAAACAATCAAAATAAAACAGAAACAGACTCATAGATACAAAGAACAAATTGGTCGTTGCCAGAGGAGAGGGGGTGGGGAGAAGAGCGAAACAGGTGAAAGGGCTTAAGAGGTACAAACTTCCCATTATAAAATAAATAAGTCACAAGAATGTAATGTATAGCATAGGGAACATAGCCAACAATATTGTAATAACTTTGCACAATGACAGATGGTTACCAGTCTTATCAGGGTGATGACTTTGTAATGTATATAAATGTCAAATCACTATGTTGTACACCTAAAACTAATACAATATTGTATGTGAACTATCCTCAAAAAAAAATCAAGTTTTGTTCATCTAGTCTATCAACAAATCTATCTTGAGAGCATATTACATATGAGACATTTTGCTAGGTGGTACATGGAATGCAGAGTTCATTCATCAAGAGGCAGTGTGGCTCAGAGGTTAAGATGAAAGGCTATGGCTTTAATAGCTACTAGCTATGTGGCCTTAAGCAAATTAATTGACTTCTCTGAGCATTAATTTCCTCAATTTACAAATGAGTATCATAATAGTACCTATCTCATGAGATTGTTGTGAGAATTAAATGACACAATTTTTGTAAATCCTTTAGAACAGTGCCTGGCACTTAGTAGCACTATAAATGTAGTATTTATTTTAATTAATGTATTCAATACAAAGTTGTTGAGAAATGGTCCCAGCTTTCTTAAATCCTTTTGGAACAAGGAGAGTTGTAAGCAAGTGCTATAGATTGAATATGTGTGTCCCCCCAAAACTCACATGCTAAAACCTAATCCGCCACGTGATGGTGTTAAGAGGTGGGGCCCATGGGAAGTGCTTAGGTCATGAGGGTGGATCTTCATGAATGGGATTAGTGCCCTTTTAAAAGAGACTTCAGAGAGCTCTCTTGCACCTTCCCCAACATGAGGACACAGAGAGAAGTCAGCCGTCTAGGAAACAGGAAGCAGACCCTAACCTGAGATTGAATCTGCTCATGTAATTTTCTTGAACTTCCCAGCCTCCAGAACTATAAGAAATAAATTTCTGTTGTTTATAAGCCATCCAGTCTACAGGATTCTGTTATAGCAGTCTGAATGGACCAAGACAGCAAGCTAATAAAAATATAAAGTATTATAAATAAATAAATAAATAAGAGAAGCTGAATGAATTGTAATAAATGGTCTCTTGATGTTCCTCTTTATGTTCTAATTAAATAGAGACACAAACCAAGTCAGTCGTGTGGTACGATGTGCTGCATTGCAGTGGTCCACTCTTACCTGCCAGGGATACGTTCTAAGACCCACAGTGGATGCCTGAAACTGCAGATAATACCAAACCCTTTATAGACTGGTTTTTCCTATACATACAAACCTATGATAGTTTAATTTACAAGTTAGGCACAGTAAGAGATTAACAACAAGAAGTAGTAACAAAGTTGGCTTTTGGGGGCCATTATTAAGTAAAATAAGGATGACTGGAGCACAAGCACTGTGATACCTTGACAGTTGACCTGATAATCAAGATGGCCACTAAGTGACTAAGGGTAGTGTACACAGCGCGGGATTCACTGGACAAAGGAATGAGTCACATTCCATGTGGTACCGAGTAAGGCAGTGCGAGATTTCAGAACAGTGAGCAATTCAAAACTTACGAATTGTTTATTTCTGGAATTTTTCATTTAATATTTTCAGACTGTGGTTGACTCTGGGTAACTCAAACTTCGAAATGCAAAACTGCAGATAAGGGGACTACTGTCTAATAATCCTCTGAATAAAGCCATGTGATCAGTTCTACCTGTGAAGGCTGAGAAAGTTTCAGAAAAGATAGGACCTTGCTAAAGTCTAAAACAAGAATATAAGACACAGACCTTGACAATCATGTCAAGCCAGGCCTTTCACACATATATTTTCTCATGTTTACAGGTTCATGTCCAAACTGACTAGCCTTGGAATAAAATATCCTACACAGTCTGGCTCCAAACCATCTTCTCTGTTTCATCTTTTTCACTCCACCTTAACATTCATTAGAATTTTCTCCTATATCCCCACAATCTCATACTCAACGGTGGTAGGGACAGATGCATCTCAGAATTCAGAATTTCTCAGATTTTAAAAAGATGATTCAGTACCCAACTAGATTATCAGAGGTCAGAGGTCTGGGGTAACACCATATGAACAAACACATCAATATATCTGCAACAGAACAAAATCATTCATCTCAGGCCGGTTCAGATGAGCTTCTCCTGAGACGCAAGATCATACCAGAGCAGGGAAATTATCAAAGGAGTTAGGAAAAACTTTTAGTTTCTGGAACTTTTTGGACTTTGGAATTGTGAATAAAGGATTGTTGGTCTCTGTTGCCTAAAAATGCCATGTTCTTTTATTCCTCTGTAAAAATTCTGTTAGCAATGCCCTTTCTGCCTTACAAACAGTTCATTCTGCAAGACCCAACTCAGAGATCACCATCTTGATGAAGGTAATCTATGACATCCATGATACTGTCTCTGGCTCTCATTAGTGCTCTGTGAATCCCTGTCTTATTGTTACGATAACATGTACATGAATTATTTGTCTAAATGTTTGTCCCTCAGCTGTAATCTTTCAAGGGCAAGGATTATGTCTTCTTTTTCTTAGTATCCTCTGTTCATAACACAGTATCTGGCAATGGTAGATACTTATCTTAGTGGTGGAATAGAGTAAACTTACAACCGTTTAGGAATATAAGACAGGTATACGAGTGTGCAAAAACCTATCATCAAGCTTCAAGTGGTAGAAGTCATACGAGTAGTTTAGACTAAAAGTTACACGACAACAAACAGAAAGTTTCACTTCTGTATATATAGATTGAGGAGGGTGTTTAGGAGATGGTTACTGAAGAAATATGTTTGTGAAAGGGAGTCCAAGCTTAAAAAGCAGACAAAGGAAGGAGTAGAGATGAGCTAGTGGGAATGATTCATGTTGGGTACAAATAGGAGATAAGGCTCCAAAAGGTGGATGCTGCTCAATTGAAGGGAACTTGGACTCTGCAATAGCACAGTCTGTTCTTGTTCTACAGCACATCAGACACCAGTATTTTTGTGCTTCTGCTTTGGACAAGGGAAAAAACTGTCGAATGAAATTGGGGAATAAATCCATCTACTCTGATATGTTATGTTTTGGTAAGAAAACAATTTATATTGACTAATAAGCAAAACAATTTTTAGGTGTATGGTTGATGGAGGAAATCATTGCTCATTCCTGCACACTGAACCATGAAAAACAAATACAGGTAAGTTTATCTGACCATGAGGCAGTAAAATTAATGAAAAAGAGTTAATAGTTTTCTAAAGAAACAAAGGGATAATTGATGAATCAATTTCTAAAATACTTTAGTATTTTATTCCAACTCTAGGAGGAAAAAATATACTTGCCAATTTGGTGAGAATGAAAAAGATGGTATTGAATTTCCAAATGTAAGGGGAGGCGAAATATGCAATTTTGCAAAATTTTCATTGATGACCCTGGTTATAAAATATTTATGTTGAAAAAGTGTTATGTAGGAGCATACTAATCACATAATCAAAGCTGATATTATATATTTTGTGATTTTTTTCCCACAATATGTTGTGTCTAATATAATGGTTTTATTTAATTAGATTAAAGAATAGTACAAATTCATACGTCCAGAATGACAGAGCTGAGAGCAGGTATGGACATTTCTGTGGTGTGATTTTGATTTGTCCATCATGGGATTCTCTCTCACTCCATCAGCCTCTGGCCTGCCATTGGAGACTAAATGTCGACCACAAGAGATGTTTCCATTGGGTCTTGAAGGGTTCCTATTTACAAAGTTTTCCTATTCAAACGCAGATAGTCTCTGAAAGACAATCCTTGCTGCGGTAGCATAGCACCCATTCATTCATAGCCAGCTGCGAAGTTGAAGGTAGTGAGAGAGGATGTAGCACCTTGTGCAGAATTAAACAAAAGGTAAGAGGAGGGGTGCTATGAAGAAGGGTAGGGGAGACAGCAAACTCGCTGTGTTTAATGACATCACGCACACTTGAAAGTGCATTCCTGACATGCCAGCTCCTCTTCCCTTCTTGCAGTACCTGGTTTCACAGCAAACAGTGTTGACCCTCAGTTAATCATCAAATGGCATCAACCAGGAGCCTGGATCCCTCAACCATGCCTGTTAATTCCAGTACTGCCCTGCCTGACCCTATCTACTCTCTTGAATCATCCCTTTTAGAAACCATTTAGATACTTAGGCAACACTTTAAGAGACTGTATTGTGGGGCCACTTAGCAGAAACCATATACCACGTTTACAAAAAAAACCAGATTATCTGTAACTAAAACGGTAATAAACATCTATGAGCAAATGTTTGCATTAAATAAGTAGAGGTGTTTCCTAGAAGTAGTAACACCAATAGGTTAAGGATTCATTGAACTCTTAGCGCTATCCATTTTAGCATGAACTTGATTATTATGTAACTACATGTGAATTATATATTTAGTTCACATAATGTAACTGCCTCAAATCCTTTTTGAAACCAAGAGGAATAAAAATAAATAAATCTTGCTTTACAAAATTTAACTGATGGTACACTCAGAAAAATGTGATCTGTGTATTAGATTTATAGACTGGCTGACGTCTCCAATCACTTTCCCATATAACCTGTAAAAGGCCTTGAAATTTTTAAGCAGAATTTCTGCAATTTTACGTGTAAATCTATCTCATGGCCCTCTATCTCACAAATTCAGATTTTCAGTGTATGTTCTTCTGTAAGTATATTTCTAGCACAACGTCATGCTCACTATGGAGTCTGATGAATTTCATGATGATTGCATGGGGATAAGCAATAAAACATAGTCTGAATCTTGGAGAAATGTATGTGTTTCTCTCTTTTTCTCTCCCTTTGTCTCTCACTCTCTCTCTCACATGCACACACACCTGCAAACACATATAATTCTGCTAACTCATTTACACTCTAACCTAATCCCAAAAAGAATAAGTGATCAGTTATATATATAAAAAAAATACACTGCATAGATATAGCAAGATCAAAAAATGTTGCAGCAAAATAATGACCAAAAATAAACCCCAAAGGGGAAAAACGGAGGAAGAATACAGGCAGAAAGTCCCACCTGAGGAACACCGCTGTCACTGGGCCAAGTCTTAGTGCATTGTCTGCTAATAGCCTTAGCAAAGAGACAATGTGATGGATTACGGGCTATCATTTTCTAGGAAAAGAAAACACACCAGTTCATCAGCAGAGGCAAACTTTCCTATCCCTGACTTCGAAGATGAATTTGTCAAAGTGATCTTTATATAAGGGACAGTGAGCTCCATAAGGTCCCCCACAGAAATTTTACAAGCAATATAGAGACGTTCCACATGGCTATTCCTCATATTTCTCTGACACTGAAGCCAAGTGCATGTTAAAGTTGTAGTTCTGCAAAGGCAATGTGGGAGGTGAAGTGGGGAATGGAGAGAAAAAGGAGATGCTGGCAGAAAGAAAAGACGCAGATATGTGTTTCTGCAACGTGGCTTAGTGCAAATATGCTTAAACAATAATGAAAACTGAGTAGTCAATACTTTCTTAGAATATCTTGCTCAAATATCAGTGTCTCTCTGAGCTTCTGGTGGAAGTTATATGGCAGATTATTTAGATATACTAAGTTGTCAGTCATGCTACCAGACACACAGATAGCAAAGATAGTATATTATTATGACAATGGAATAAATGATCATGTATTTTCCATATCAAATAGTCGAATCACATGCGTATGAAATGGTCTGTAGATAGGACCTATTTTTTTTGTTTTGTTTGGTCTTGTGTTTCTCCAGAAAATAACTCTGTATTTTGAATATGTGCTCAGTAGAGGTGTCAAAGTTCCTCATAAGTAGTGTTCACTGATATGCACGTAGCTTCACGGACACTTAAACTCTTGCTTTATCAATGTGTTTAGCTGGCTTCATGGAGATTTTAGAACATCAAAATTGTATTTCAAAGCTCTGTAATTTGGCTAGAAGAAAGGCAAGTGCTAGATATTCAACCTATAAAGGTGAATTTGTTGCCTATCATTTATAAAAGAAGCTATTAGCCTAAGACTTGAAACTGTCCTTTATAATAATAAAGGTAACTGGACATTGCAAGAGCTTTGTGGTTAGACCTCAGTTTTAATCTCGGGTCTGACAAACCTTAGGTGACTGAGCTTGGACAAGAGGCTTGACATTTGTTAGCTTTAGTTCCTTCATCTGTAAAATAGTGACGGTAATACCTCCCTGGGAGGCTGTATGGAGAATGAGAGGTCATCTGGTGGATGCACCATGCCTAAAACACAACGCACACGGGATTCGATCAGTCTATCCGTCGGTCAGCCATAGCTAGTAAGCGTTTTGTGTATGACAACCCCAGCTTCAGAACTGAGTCTTCCTTTCTTTTCACAGAAGCAGAGGCTTCAGTTCATTCCACACACTGCAAAAAGAATTCATGGTCTCTAAATGCTGAAAACTATACAAAAATAAATACACACATATATCAAAGAGGGATGTGAGTACCTTGGTTGCAAACATTCCTCTCACTTTGGCTAGTTACGTGACCCATAAAAATCATGGGTTTTATTCTGCCCACAGCCGTATAGGACCTACAATTTTTCTTTTTTTTTATTTCAGATGTATTTGAAAAAAGAGGTTTCACAAAGAGTATCTACAGCAATTTCCTGAAGAAAAGCTTTGTTAATATTTTTATGATAATTTTGTGGAGTCAAGTTTTTATTTAAACTAAAATATGGTGAACCAATTGATCCAGGAGCTGATGCAATGGGTGAAACTTATTGATTTCTCTGTGGTATTAAGGTACCAATAACTTCTTAAGAGACCACCACTTGACACCATCAGCTCACTTTCTACCACTGGCAAGTGAAGTCTCAAAATGTAAAGAAGCATCTCAAAATGCTGAAGGTATCCTAGGAGAATACTAGCACTTTGCATGAGTTTATCATAAAATTTTGCTGACTTTGAGCCTGTATATATATACCTACATATAAATATGAATGAACAATGCCTTTCCCTCTCTCTCTCAGGCAGTTGTATACATGAGAAGGACTATGATTCTGCAAATCAACTATTGCTTTCCTTTCATCTTGTTTATTATCTACAAGAAGGAGGGAGTATCGACTCTCTATCTGTTTATCTTCTCTCAGGTAAAGGCAGTGTGGTGTAGCAGAAAGAACGTGGGTTTCTGAATTAGACCAACTTGCATTTTAATTCTGGTTTCTCCTGCCTACTAGTTGAGGAAACCTGAAAATACACACACACACACACCCCTCTTTAAACTTTGGTTTCTTTATGGGTAAATAGGGCTGATAACAACTGTCTCATTGTTGAAAGTCAACTTTTGTATTCTAGGGAAGGTAAAAGAGCTTTTCATTCCCCTTTCCACGAATTCACCTCTCTATAGAGGCGGACACTCACAGAGTGTCAATAAAAGCTTAGTGCCATCTTTTTCCTCCAACACTGAGTAGATAAGGAAAGGGAAGGAATTACAGTCAGCTAGGGATGTTAGGATCACACATCTTTACCACGCCAGACAGGCAGGGACACACCAACAACAAAGACGGACTGAGGTGTTATCTTGACAGCCACTTAGCCTTAGAAACCCTGTTCTTTTCTCACAAGTCAGAAGAATAACAGAACTTCTATCAGGAGGTCCCAGGAAGGACATGAGCAGAATGTTAGGCCAAATTCATGTCCGAGGCCTCAGATTGTCCCAGAGAAAGGCCATAAATAACCCTCAGTCTCATAGGTCCAATGAGTCTGGCTCTTTTGTGGCAAGGAGAGTGGGAGTTGGGGAGGGAGGCAGCCTAATGACATCTAGAGTGAGGAGGTGTTTAAGGGTGGCATTTGTCCAGGGTGGCCAGAAGCAAGGCCTACAGTTTTCTAGGCAACCTAGTCAAACAAATATTTTAAAATGAGAGCTAAAATCCAACCCCAAATTTTCAGTGATTGTGTTATCATCAAATGCCTCAAATATTTTTATATTTAAAACCTACAGTTTTTAAATTCCTTAAGGGCTGGTTTTGTGGCCAGATAAAATCTCATTATAAAGAGGCTCCTCCTTGGAAAAGCCTAGACCCTAGGAACAGGGAATTGTCCCAGAGACCCCTGACCACAGTGAGGGACAAATGAAATACTACATGAAAAATATCTGGCCCATAGGAGGCACTCAGTACATGCTAGTTTCTTACTGTAGTTAGATTCATTTCTCCATTCTTAGAAAAAACGCACATTTGCTGAGTGTCTCCTGTGTGCCAAGCATTAGGCCTGATCCTCAGGTAAGGGGTAATAGAGCAAGGCAAACCCAGACCCTCTTGGAATACAAAGCCTAGCTTTGACCTATGCTTAAACTATTTCTTCCAGGCATGATTTTGGCAGCGTGCTTTGCTAGAATGAGCACTTTGCTAGGAGTTAAGAGGAAAAAAAATGGGGTTCTATTTCTATAATTAATTAGCTATGACTTTGGAAAAGCCATGTAAGACTCCTGGATATCAGTTTCTATAGAAAAAAGAACTTTAGATCGATAGTCTCTAAAGCCCCTTTTTTCTGACTTTGGGTAACTACCCACTTATCAAACATGTGTCCTTGGGCATGTCTGTGCCACACTTCAACCACCCAAGCTCCCCAGACCTCTCAAAGGTGACATTTTTCTTGTCTGACCTTATCGTCACCCTCTCTTTATGCCTAGCTGGCTAATAATGGCAGCAGGGTGCTTTTGGCCCAATTTTAGCCACGTTCCTGTGGCACAGTGGTTTGCAGATCAAAGTGAGCAGCAAGGCTCACAGTGTAACCGTTGACAAATAGGTCTCAGAGCGCCCTTTCCAGCAGTGGACAGTGCTCGGAAGCTGTCTACACCATTATTTAACACTGTGAACTTGTTGTGAAACAGCTCTTTTCAACACCAGATGTCCAACAATTGGCATTTTCACAGGCCTTACACAGTCCCGCAATGCTCACGCGTGTCATTTTGCTCCAGAGTGTACGGTATCAATGACGTGTCTCGACACCCTCTCCTGTCTCAGGTTTCCTGAGAGGAGGAAGGGGCTGGGGTGAAGAGCAGAGACTCTGCTGGACTGATTGGTAAGTCTCCGCTTATCTAGATTCCCCATGTTCCAGGGTCGTTTCGTGCACTTTGTGATGCTGAGAACAGATTGATGCCAATAAGCCATTTGAGATAAGAACTAATTGGAAACAGAGGGTTGAGGAATGATGATGTTGGGAATGCAAAGGGGGCAGAGAAGTAATTATTCAGGCAGAATTTCTTTACACAAAAGGCAAATGGAAAAGGGAACAAAATTCCAAAGTCCATGGTGCCAGTGAGCAGAGGCACATTCCTTTTTTGTGGAAAAGCAAACACTGTGATTCACTGGGTTGGTAATGGGCTCCGGGGATCCCTAGGGAGTCACAATATGCTGGCAGCCACAGCAGTAAAATCATTCAATGGCCTGAATCTAGTTCACCTCCTTAACAGATGCTAATTGTGAGGCATGTGAGGCAAGATTTAAGGGAAAGACTGAGGAGAGACGCCTCCTGTTCACACGTGAATCTCGGCAGAGGTGCACTCCGACGGGGAGAGGAAGAGCATTACACGAGCAGCCCACATCTGTCACGAACCAGTGATCTGATTTCACCGAATATCTCATTCATAAATATAAACTCGCTACAAATTGAAATTGTGAGAAAGTGGAATCTTGTAAAATAGTCCTCAAAATTATCAGAGTCATTGGATTGTGGCTAAATAAAGCTCTATGATCTCAAAACTGAGTTTGAAAGACAAAGGCAATTATAATTAGCAATCAGGATTGGAAACAGAGCCTGACAACTTCCCCCCAAAGCAAAATCCATTAGCAGCAGCCTTACACAGCAGGACTAATTTAAAAGTTGTTTCACACTGTACTGTTTACAGTAAATAAATAAATAATAAAGACCCAAAAAATCTTCCTTAGTTTTTATCTCAGGCTCAAACTATCTATCTATCTATCTGTCTGTCTGCGTGTCTATCTATCTATCTATCATCTATTAGGAGAGACTGAAGGACAAATGAATGGAGAGAACATTCTTCAAGGACATCTCCTCCCAAAGAATGACGGAGTCAAAGAGAAGCTGGGCCCCCTGTTAGCTGGGAGTATGAAAGCAGATCCCCGCCTTCAAGTGATGACAAGAGTTATTCTGTCATACATTTTCCTATATGTAGAAAATTATAAAGAAAAGAAAGAATGAAAGAGATAAGTTCTCATACAAGGTGAGAACCATAATTTGTTAATAAGGGATAAGAAAAAAGATAGGTACCATCATTAACAAAAACAAGAAAGAGCAGTAATAGATTTCAGAACAAGAATAGTGATGTATTTCAGAAGAGAGTATTTTAGGATGGGACGGGGTATGAACTGTCACAAAGCTTGACTGCTGTGGGGTTTTTACAAATGATGTTGAAGTACATCCAACTGCAACCACTTCTCTGCCCCAACTCCCTCTTCCCTCCTCCCCTCAAGAGTCTAAACTCCTTCTGGCTTCAGTCCAGACACTCAGAGTTCTTCTGTTGGTCTGGTCTTCTTGACTCTTCCCTCTAGCTAAATCACACTCAACCTTCCAGCCTCAGACTCACAATCTGTCAGATGCCTGGCTTGTCTCCCCTCTCCACCCTTAGAACAGAACCACAAGATTATTCTCCAGTAAAACTTGCGAGTTTTCTTGCACATTGCATCATGCCATTTGCAATTCTATGTTTATTTCTGTGTTGGTTTATCTTTCCCTCTACACTGTAAGCTCTCCTGGGGCAGGGACTTGTCTCTTTTGTTCACCACTATGATAGCTAGTCTCCAGCAGAGAGCTCAGCACAGAGTAAGTCCCCAATAAAACTTGTTGCTGAATTAATAGACATCACCTCCAAAACCTGTCTTAGGCCTTGGTAAGTTGGAAAACGGTCAGGAGCAAAAGACTGATATTTACAAACAAAATATTCAAATTTGAAAAAGTAAGTAAAGGAGAATTTTGTTTCTTATGCCTAAAAGTGATAATAATAACATAATGATAATAATAGCATATAATTATATATGATAACAACAACAATTATATCTAGGACTTAACAGTGATTAACCATATGTCAGGCACTGTTCTGAGAATCTTGTTTACACTGATTCACCTAATCCTCATGACACTCCCATGATGTAGGTATTATTATGATATCCATTTTACAAATGAAGACACGAAGACACAGAAAGTTAAATAACTTGCTCAAAGTCACATAGCTACTAAATGATAGAACCTGATTGGAAAGTATTCTCCAGAGCAATAGGATGTATATCTATATGTGAGAGATTTATATTAAGGAATTGGCTTATGTGTTTGTGGGGGCAGACGAGCAGGCAAGCCTGAAATCTGCAGGGCAGGAAGGGACCCAGGGCAGAGCTGATGCTGTCGTTGAGTCTGAAGGCCGTCTGCTGGCAGAATTCCCTTTTCCTCAGGGGATGTCAGTCTTTTCTCTTAAGGCCTTCAACTAATTGGATAGGCCCACTCACCTTATAAAGGGTAACCAGCTTTACTTGAAGTCTACTGATTTAAATGTGAATCATATCTAAAAAAAAAATCTTCATCAATATCTAGATCAGTGTTTGATCAACACTAGGTACCATGGCCTAGCCAAGTTAAGATAGAAAATTAGCCATCACAGAGCCAGAATACAAATTCAGTCCACCCCCAACATCCAAATACTTAGTGAATACACTACCCAGGCATTTAGACTATGAGGATTCCATTAAAGTTCATCTTCTACATTTATGACAGCAGGAAAAAAGTATAAGTATTTGTTTATGTGTGTATATGCTTGTGTGTGAATAAAGTATGAAATACAGGATGATTTTGCTTCAGGAATTTCCACAGGTAAAAATATTCATCCGTTTTATTGGGACAGCTTTTAAGTATCAAGACAGCAAAAGATAAACTGTAGGACTTATAATTTGAAGATAACATGTTGCTTATTATCAATTTCCAAATGAGCTTTAAATGGCAGGAAAAGAGCTCAGCACTTCAAAGCAATTCTTGCACCACAGTATTCCAAGACAGCAGAATGACTACAGTAACACTTATGTTTTCAAAACAGAACAGTGAACAGAAGCGACAATCCTCGAGTTCCAGCTGTGTTTCTGCCATGAGTTGAAACGTGATCTTCAGCGGAGCCAACCATGCACACTCAGTATACCCATGAGTTCTCCACCACAGCACTCTACCAACTTCCCTTCAAGTCTAATAGTACAAGTTACGTGCTCATTCTTTGGAGCCAGGTACCTCCTCTAAGACATCTGGATTAAATAAAAAATGTGTCACCCTGTGGTTAACATATTAGGTCATGGGCATATGTGCACACAAGCAAAATATAGTTTATTATTTACAAGTCACCATAGCAGAGAGCCAAGTCCTGTCATAATGGAGCACAGATCCATTCTGCTTTACTTTTCACATCCATAAAGTAGGGATAGAATTTCCAATTATGGATGTTGACATGTTATCGAATATTAAGAGAAGCAATTTCCGAAGCACACTTCTCAGAGAACAGCTTTTTCTTTAAAGTAGAGCCTGGCTTTGCAGGAGAGGCCCACTAGAGGATTGGAGTAAATATTTGCAAGGATTTTTTTTTTAAAGAGCTGAGAATAACAGAAGCTATTTGCTGAGAATTTTATCCATCATTAAAACAGACGCCCTGAAGCCCAGTAGTGAATGGAGTTCTACTTCGTCCTCTGACATACCCACTTTTTGGTATAAACCACAGTAGGGGTGATAAATCAGCAGATCCTAGGAAAATAAGACTCTGTAGGTCAATTCCTTCAGGGCAGAACATCCTGATGTAATGATAGCTGTATCATTTGCCAGAAATAGACATCAGTTCATCTAAAACATTCCAGTTAAGGAATCCAAATTGAGGAATCAAAATTTTATGTATCACTAGAGGCATGATAATTGATGACTTGGAATACCGAGAAGTAATGTTTACATTTCAAACATGGAGAGCTTGATTTTCCTGGCATGAACATGAAAAAGACACAAAGGATATACACACTTACACAGGAGGAAACATGTTTCAGCTGTGAACATTGCCCTGGAAATGACAAAAAGAGCCTCTGGGAAAACCCAGAAGACTGGAGAATTGGGGGAACACGATAGAGACCTGCGAGTAGAGATGATGTTAACAGGGTTAGAGCCAGGCCCTTTAAGAAAAGGGGAGAGTGGATCACATTTCGTAATTTCCCCTTTGCCTGGTCTCCAGCTCCTAACAGTAAGGAAGAGAAAATTTGGCTAATCCTCTGCTGGGTACCCTCACAACAATGCCATGATAAGGTAATTCTGTGAACTACATGGGAAGCAATGCAGATAAAGTCAGAGAGGATGTTATGAAAAGGATGTGATAAATATATACCAGCTCATGAGAGCACATTAGAGAGGAAGAGGTGAATTGTGAGGCCATTTGGCGCAAATATAAAAAAAATCAAAGCCTATTTGTCAAGGAGCTGTGTAAACAAGAAGCAGCAGAAATGAAATGCTCTCCCAAATGCTAAGTGAGATGTTGGAATAAAAAGAGTCACTGGCAGTCTGAACAGAAAACTGGTAGGAAAGAGATGCTTTGGGAAGAAATGTCAACAGTAAACTGTTTTTGGAAACCCTCCCCCACCCCGTGTCTGGGGCGCATTGACCTCACCGGATGTGCAGGTGGCCACATCTGAGAGGCCAGAGAAGGTAGAAAAGTACAACAGGACAGAGTCGGGAAGCCGGGCTTGTGGGGTCAGGAACATGTACAGGGAGTGGCGGCTGAGCCCAGGTGAGTTAATAGGATCCCCCAGGTAAAATGTCAGCTGAAGAAGACCAAATGGGAAAGTCTAAAGGTGGTGGCAAAGTAATAAAAACTATTGAATTATATAGTGGATTAGAAAAAGGAAGTATTAAATTTTGTAGAAAGGGGAAGAGAAGGCCTGTAGAATGAAATAGGAAATTGATGAGGAAAAGCCAAATGCAAAATAGAACACAACTGATGTCACAAAAGTTATACAAACCGGAGAAGACAATTCATTTATCCTGGCGAGTGGAGTAGCACAAATGTTAACAAGACCAAGTTGGAAGGCTGTCTTCTTCCCCAGGCGTGCAGCATTTTTACCAATGATTCCTCTTTTCGGTGTATTTCTACCCTGAGCTGATAGCTCATGCTCTGCTTAGTCTCTGAGGGGCAAGAACACAGTCAAAGCTTCCCATGGTTCTGAAAGCCTATCAGACATCTTTTTATTATTCTAGAGCCAGCACTCCTTCGATCATTAGCAAGTTCTAGCTACAGTTTGATAGGATTGAGTGTTTAAATATCTGAAGCCGTGGGATGCTAGAGCTACTTTGAAGGAACGCGCCAAAGTAGAATAGCAGGTGAAGTGAATTTGGTTTCCTTGACTTTCAGTTCACATCCCCTTTTCTGCACCTCATCCCTCCTCTCATCTCCATAGCTGTTGGAACACACCTGAACTCTCCCTCTGCCTTTCACCTTAGTAGCATCTTAAAAAGACATACTGCGAGCTACCACCGCGTGTCTAACCACTGCTGAGCCAAAGGACACATTTCTGGGTTTTTAATTTCATGAAGATAACTGCTTTTCAAAATTTTAAAATACCTTTCCTCTGGTTTTGTGACTTTTCAACATAGCAATAAATTATCTGCCTTCCTTGGTTCTAAGAATGAATGGTTTGAAAAACTGTCATCCATAAGTCACAGGCAGTTTCTGGTAGAAGCATTCTTCCCTCCACCCCGTCCGCTCCAATATTTTAAAGATCCACTATTCTTCCTGTTTGTGGAAAAGCACAGAGCCACATTTCAGTTTCCCCCGAAAGCCATCTCACATGGCTAAAGATTTTGCAATAGTTTGTGAGGCGACAGCATGCTAGAGTTGAGCATTTCTGGTGTAAGGTGTGTGTGTGTGCATGGGTGTGTGTGTGCCCTTCCAAAAGGAAGGTGTTCTTTTCCCCTCCTCGAGGCTGTGGCAGAGAAGAAAGCCTCTACAGTTTACATTTGCTTTGTCAGCCCCATAAGCAACCATCTGTTTCAGCTGCGGAGTGTGATCTGTCAGTTTTGTTTGTGGTGGAGACGCAGAGGCAGGAGCTTGCTCATTGTTGCCTCTTCAAGACGCGCAAAGCAATTAACCATTCCAGTACTGGCTACAAAGAGATGGCCACTCTCAACGTTGGGCCAGATTTTTGCTTTATGCCATGCTGGAAGTACTACAAAAAAATTGAATAGCTATTCATCGTGTTTCATTGTTCCCTAAAGAGGCAACATGCTCTTTGTTATAAAGGCAACCTGGATTTTCCGACATACCATTTCATTTCAATGTTTGTGTGCCAAAGATGGAACAAAGTCTGGGTGCTGTAGACAGACAATCAAAACATGACAGTGACAAACATCCTGAGAGACCTCATTCGCCAACACGCGGCCAGCGACATAGCGTTCACAGACGATGGGACATGTGAGCTGGGGCTGGAAAGAAAACAGGAGAGAAGAGTGGGGCTGAGGGCTGATTTCTAACATGTCTGGGGATGTAGTGCTCTCCTGATTGAGCATAACTGTATAAGGCACGGCTGTAAGAAACCGAAGACCTGTGGAAGGAGATAAGGACCAGCAAGTTTTATGTTTCATTCTACTTTTCTCATGGCTCCTCTCCAGTTTTCTTTCTTTCTCTTTAATCTTGAAGATGATGTTTTGTCTCTTTTCTCATCCATAAAATGGGATTAACAATTAAATTTTCAACTGCAAGATGTTGACAAACACCTCTCAAATGGATGTATAAAATAGATTTTAAGAACTTTAGGAAATGATCATTGTATAAGAGAAAAATAAGGGAAATGAATAATTTACTGTTTTGTTTCTAAAATCAAGATCTCTGAACAGTCTATAGTATATATTTGTTAATTTAATAAGGCTAGTCGAGCATAAATGCTATCTCTATTTTCAACTGACCCCTTTATCTTTTCCAGCAAATTAAAAAGTTTGATGAAATGGTTAGGTTGGCTATCATATAAGAAAATACCTCCAGTGGTGGGGGCTACATAGTCCACATTTGTAGCTCTTCTAGCTGTGCACACAATAGCAGAATTTGAAAGCTTAGGTTCTCCTCTTCTGAATATAGCCTCAAAAAGTCATCCCACCATTTTTCCTGACAGCTTACTAGATTTCTTGTTTTTTTTCTAATAAACATTTATTTTGTTTTAAATAATAATTTATAAAGATTTTACTCTTCAATTAAAACTACTTATTAATTAATGATACTAATTAAACTATGTCTGGTTGTCAATGTTCCTTTCATATTTTTAGGTAGATCTCAACTCTTCCATTCTTTTCTCAACACTGAATATTTATCAATTTTACTTTTTCCTGTAGATGCTTAGTTATCTATATTTATATTTTCTATATATTAGATATCTATATCTATTTGGATTGTTTCTTTTTTTAAAATAACGCATACATAAGTAGTTTTCAAGCCTAGCTAAAACCATGTGGGACAAGGTATCTTTCCTTCCTATTTTGTAGAAATGAAACTCTTTAGAGTTAAGTTAGAAAAATTATTGCTTTTCAAGTGTAGGGGTATCATTTTCCTAGCTCACATATTTCACCTATGATTTTCTATTATGACTTCAAAACTTTGGAAGTATTTGTGTATTTAATTACAATTAGGATCATGCAATGTTTCTGTTGCCTTGATTAAATTCAGTCTTAAAGCATCCTTCTTCTTACAAAAAGAGAAAACGTCCTGGATGGGACCTTGGGGCCCATCTGGTCTGGTAGCCACAGCACTTGTGGATATATTGACTCAGCAGGTGACTTATCCTGCTGCCTGCATCCAAAATGATACAGATCACTCTTATCACGGTACAGTTCTCTAGAGATCATAGAAAGCCCAGCCAAAGAGCAAGCTCTTGGCAAAATTACAGGGTAAGTGATGTTGTAAGCTGTATATCTCTGACCCTTTCATTAGAGTTCAGTATCTGTGAAGTCAGAAGAAGCGTTATGTTCAACCGCAATTCTTCCCTTTCCCCTCAGCCTCAGATTCAGTTCTTCTGGTCTAATATAAGCCTCAGAGTAGACACCCAGGAAATGTCTATGCCCCACGATGCTTGCCTATACCCCACACCTTCTCTCTTTTGTCCCTATCTCTCCAAGATATGCCCACAGAATCCCCATGAAGATCTGCTCTCCCCAAGAATTGTGACATGCTCTTGCCTAGGGGCCTCGGAACTCGTTGACGGGATGATCACTCACTCCTATCAACAATCAACAAACTCTTCTAAATTAGCATATTCTATACACTTACGATTCTGCACCCAATTCTAGTTCTGATTCTGATGTTGGTTTTCTTCCCCATCACCAAGCAATTAACTCAATACTGACACTAGCTGCCTGGACATAGCATCAGATTCCACAAGTTAAGGTCTTGTTCCCACAAGACAGCTTCCAGTTCTGATGCCAATCACGAGTCCAGGTTGTCACCTGGGCTTCTGAACAACTGACTATGGATGGGAGCTTCCTAGGAGGCTCTCACGACCTCCTCCTAAGGTTCCATTAATTTGCTAGAGTGGCTGACAGAACTCGGAGAAACAGTTTACTCACTATAGTACTGATTTATTATAAAAGCATATAACTCAGGAACAGCCAGATGCATAAGACAAAGTATGTGGCAAGGGCTGAGGAGCTTCCATGCTGTGTCAGGGCACCACTCTCCCTGAATCTCTACTTGTTCACCAACATGGAAACTCTCCAAACCCTTTCCTTTTGGGTTTTTATGGAGACTTCATTACACAGACATGTTTGATTAAAGTTTGAACTCAGTCTCTAGCCCCTCCCAAGAGTTGAATAAATAGATATTTTAACAGAATGGACTAATGAAGAAATACATATTCCTGAAATAGTTTTCATTTTCCTTATTGATGGTACTGATGGGGTTCAGGGCAGGCCGCCATAAGATGTGCCACTCTGGCATGTGGATTATTTTGAGCTGAAGACAATCAGGGTTCAGAAGGCTCAGGAAGAAACTTTGACCTTCCCCTAAACTGCCTAAAAGAATTTAAGATAGAAGGGTCTGTTCCAGGAAGGAGCAATCACCACAAATAACTCTAGTATCATATGAACTAGGTGTGGACGACAGTGAGGACCCTGGCAAGGCCCGTTTGATCAAAGCCTCTCTGGGTCCCATTGTCTCTAGATGGCCTAGCAAACGTTCGTTTAACAGACTGTGCTCTTTTCATCTTCCGGTAAATCTCCTTCTTTCCTTTTGAAGGCCTAGACCCCTGCTCCCTTCTCCTTAGTCCAGAAAGATGCATATACCTCATTTTGCCTGACCGTCTTTGGAATTTTTCATGCTTATGTGAACTCCCTATGTACAGTTATTAAGTCTGATTTTGTCCTGTTAACCTACCTCATGTCATTTTAATTATTCAACCAGCCATAAGAACCAAGAGGGAAAAGCGGGGGAATTTTCCCCTCCCCCATAGTACAAAAGATTTTCCTTTAAGAAAATACATTATCAGTGATAATGCCTTTTTTAGGAAAAGCAATGTTGAAAACACTTCTTTTCTTTTAAGAACCTTGCTTTAACACTTACAGGTATACTAATTCAAAAGTATGATAATATGGTAGTCTCCCGTTATTCACGGTTTCACTTTCCATGGTTTCAGTTACTCACAGTCAACTGTAGTCTGGAAATATTAAATGGAAAATTCCAGAAGTAAACAATTCCTAATTTTTAAATTGCACACTGTTCTGAGTAATGTGACAAAATCTCGAGCCTTCCTTCCACTCCGCCTGGGATGTGAGTCATTCCTTTGTCCAGCAGATCCACACTGTCTAAGCTACAGCCTATTCAACACATAGTAGCCGTCTTGATTATCAGATCAACTGTCACAGAATCGCAGGACCTGTGTTCAAGTAACCCTTATTTTACATAATAACGGCCCCAAAGTGCAAGAGGAGTGATGTTGGTGATTTGGATATGCCAAGGAGAAGCTGTAAAGTGCTTCCTTTAAGTGAAAAGGTGAAAGTTCTCAACTTAATAAGGAAATAAAAAAGTCATATGCTGAGGTTGCTAAGATCTACAGTAACTTTTATTACAGTATATTGTTATAATTGTTCTATTTTACTATTAATGTTATTTTGTTAATCTCTTACTATGCCTAATTTATAAACTAAACTTTGTCATAGGTGCATATATAGGAAGAAACATTGTATATATATGGTTCGGTACTATCTGAAGTTTTGGGCATTCTCTGGGAGTCTTGGAATACATCGCCTGTGGATAAGGGGGACCACTATAGTTTATTTCAATTCTGGAATTTTGTGGCTGTCGTAGTTGAAAAAGACACCTCTCAAAGATAAGGATATACATATGGAAGAAGTCCATCATTGACTGCACTTATAAAATAATAATACTAATTTTTCAACACAATAATTTTGAAAAGAATTTTGTTGAAATGTGACTAGTAAATTTGCATCTTCCCTAACGTCACTCAGTTGTTCTAGGAAATAAATGGAAGATGTTATAATTTTATCCTTGTAACAAATAGGCAGAGTTGGAGTTCCTCAGCTATGATACATCAGAACAAGTTTGAAAATACATTTTTCAAAGTTGTTAAGTGTTCATATGTGAGACTTTAAATAGATGACATATTTGCATTGTTTTTAGCAAGAAAATCACTCCAAATTTTACTAGCATGCATTTTTAAAAAGCTTTCTCCTTAGAATAAATACCTTTTGAAAGCCATTACTTCCTCACTCCTTGTAAAAAATGGCACATTTACACATATATGTGCCGGATTACTTACCACTGACAATTGTTTTTTGATAATTTGGATGATAAAGAGCTTCTATCTTAAGGACACATGTCAACTGTGTCATTTTCTTTTTGTTTATTTATTTATTACATAAAATTCTTTTTTTTTTTAGAAAGATTAGCCCTGAGCTAATATCTGTACCCATCTTCCTCTACTTTATATGTGTGGTACCTGCCACGGCATGGCTTGACAAGCAGTGCACAGCTCTGCACCCAGGATCCGAACTGGCAAACAGTGGGCCACTGAAGCAGAATGTGCGAACTTGACCACTGCGCCACCAGGCTGGGCCCCACTGTCTCATTTTCTTGTTTCCTTGTGCCTGCCTTATTAGTAGTTTCTCAGCCAGAGTTTTCTTTACAGGAATCTTATTAAGACACTTGTCCATTTTGTGCATTATCTAAACTGGACAATGTAACAAATTAATCAAATTAGTGTGGTGTCATATTCATGAAATTAATGAAATTCAGCATATCACATTATTAAAAGCATGTGAGCTTAAGAGAGTAGAAGAAAATCACACATCCAGCAAAGAACTTGAGTTCAGAATATATAAAGAATTTTCAAAACCCAAAAATAAGAAAATAAATGGCTCAATTAATAAAAGGGTGAAAGGGAAGAACAGATACTTCACCAAAAAAGATATAAAAATGGTAAGTAAGAGCATGAAAAGATATTTAACATCATTAATCATTAGGAAAATGCAAGTTAAAACCACAAATGAGATACCACTGTACACTTATTAGAGGGATAATAAATAAAAAGTACTGACAGTACCAAGTGCTGACAAGAACGTGGAGCAACTATAATTCTCATGTACTGCTAATGGGAATGCAAAATGCAGTCATTCTGGAAAGCAGTTTGATAGTTTCCTACAAAGTTTAACATATACTTACCCTATGACCCAACAATTCCACTCTTGAATATCTACCCTGGAGAAATGAAAACTACATTCACTTAAAAACCTGTACACAAATGTTTAAACACCACTTGTCATAATTGACACAACTGGAAACAACTCAAAGGGACTTCAACAGTAAACAGATAAACTATGGTATAGTCATACAATGGACTACTACTTAGCAATAACTAGAAACAAACTATTGATACATATAACACGAATCAATTTCAAAGAAAGAAAGCTGAATGAAAGAAGCCAGTCTCTAAAGGTCATAATTTCATGATTTCGTTGTTATGATATTCTCGAAAAGACAAATCTATAGAGATGGAGAATGGATCAATGGTTGCCAGGGGTTATGGGTGGAGGAAGGGGCGACTATAAAGAGACAGCCCAAGGGAGTTTTTTATGGCGATGGAGCTATTTTGTATCATAATTATGGTGGTGGTTGTATGAATCTATATATGTGTTATGATTTATAGAACTGTAAACCAAAATTAAAAAGTCAAATTTACCCTATGATAATTTTTAAAAATAGAACTAAAAATAAAAGGCAAATGAGGCTGCAGTCAACCCATTAGCATTATGACCATTTGACATAGGGACCAACTGAGGGCATAATACATGTTAGTAAATCTTTTTTTCTTTTAGGTGAAAAGTAAATAGAAATGGAAACTTTACTATGTTTTCCTGCAACCCAATAGATTGTCCACGTACACACCTGACTTTGCAGACTGCTGACCTAGACTCTTGCTTCTCAAAGCATGGTCCTTGGATCAACAGCCTTTTGCATCCCTTGGGAACTTATTAGAACCCTAGATGTCCAGCAACCTGGATTTTAACAGGCGTACCAGATGATTCTGCTGCATGCCAAGTTTTGAGAAATACTGCACTGGAAGTATTTGTTAAAACAAGTTTCCTGGGCTCCATCCCAGAGTTTCTGATTCAGTAGCTCTGGTGTGGGGACCAAGAATTTTCATTTCTAACAAGGTCTCAGTTGGTGTTGATGCTGCTGGCCTGGCTACCACACTTTGGGAACCACTGCTCTAACCTACTCCATCCATTGCACTAGCCACTAGCCACAAGTGGCTATTTAAATTTTAATTAATCAAAATGAAATAAAAATTAAAACTTCAGTTTCTCATTTGCACTAGTCACATTTCAATTGCTCCATAGTCACCTTATTTACCACTTGGCCCTTTAAGGAATAGTTTCCCGACTGGCTAGGGAAGCATCGCCCAACAGAACCCAGTGATGATGGAATTGTTCTATATCAGTGCTAATACAGTAGCCATTAGCCACATGTAGCTATTCAAATTGAAATTTTAATTAATTACAATGAAATAAAATTAAACATTTAATTCCTCAGTCATACTGGTCACATTTCAAGTACCCATTAGCCACAAGGGCCTAGTGGCTACCATATTAGATAGCACTGATACAGTCTATTTCCATCATCACAGAGTTCTATTTATTGGAATTCTGTAGATCATGGGTCCAGGAATCTTTCCTTAAAATGGCCGTAATAGTAAATAATAAGTAACTTCCAGACCCTGTGGTCTCTGTCTGTTACAACTACTCAACTCTGCCTTTGTAGCTGGAGATCAGCCAGAGACAGTAAGTAAACAAATGGGCATGATTGTATTAGGTCGAAAAACCAGCAGCTGGTCTACAGACTCCTACTTTAGACCATTCCCATCACCAAGACTTCCATGTCTCTGGGACCCTGCTTTCATACCACAAAATGAACCTCATATATTAATATCAAACCTGAAATGAGGGAGTCTTCTAATAGCCCACTTGGCTACTTTAACTCTGGTTATGTCAAAATAATGTTCACTGTTGTAAAATGAATATTATTAGTTGTGATTTAATGTCAAGTGACAGGAAAGATTGGTTCCATGGCAAGCCTAAGATAAAGATATTTTGATGCAGAATGAAACACTTTGGAAACATACTGCTTTATTGGCTTAGAATAAATTAATAATTACTATGGAACACTTTTTCATTATTTCATTTACTACTTCACAATTTATATCTCCGTATACACTTTGCCATTATAACTTCATGAGTAGTCAGTTCATTTTGTGCAACAAAACTGATGAATGACAATCATCATTCTTTCATTCTTCACAGTAAAAAACGTATGTTCAGGTGGGAAACAGTCAACCATCTATTTAGCGCTTAAGAGAAAAAAGAATACTGGTGTTTCCTTTCAAGATAAAGAATATTTTTTCTATATTATTTGGGTTAGTAAATCTTTAAATACATATAATCTACCAGGCACTGGGAGACTATGAGATAAATATACAATGTTGCTTTGATAAGTGTTTAAATGAGTGGTAAGGTATAAAAGTGCCTAGAATCTTGAAGGAGGAACACATAAGTTATTTTTCCTCGCTTGATCTAACAGGTCAGGTTGCTGTTCCCAGGAGCCATTGGGTTTCCGGGGGTAGAAGCTGAGAGAAACCGCTGGTTGTTGGTCTAAGCTCTCAAAAGAAGGGTCAAGTTCATTAGATAAAAACTCTTAAAATGGTTTCCACCATTTTATTTCTACTCGTATCTGCCTTAATTATCATTTCCATTTTGGTCTTGATTTGAAGAAAAAGGAAGTTTCAAAAATAAAAGAGAAAAAAACAAAGATAAATTCACTGACTCAAACCATTCAAGAACAATGAATGCCTACTGTCATCTAGCGAATGCCGCTTCCAGGTGAGTAAGGTTGGCCGCCCTGTTCCAGATGATGCATATTTGCTACACAGGAAAATACATACTTAGTTCTGCTGCATTTCTGAAAGGTTGCTAATGCGTTTACTGGCTTGTTTGTTTTTCGGTTTATTTTATTTTGTTACTTGTTTGTTCTCTTTTTAGAGTTGTGCTCGAATCTATGGACCTTACTATAGCCCAACCCTCAAAACCACTCAGTGCAGGCAGAAAGGTGGCATCAAGAAGAAAGCATGGAATTCAACCCAACTAATGAAAGGTAGGCAAGAAAGCAAAGGAAAGTCACAGACAATTGTACCACAGCCAGTTATGACTCAAGACTGCGGGCTTTTAACTATTAAGGAAAAAAATCTATTTAAAATTAAGTATTGAAGAGAAAAAACTGCATTTTGGTAAATAATAATTTTTCTGTTATTCTGATAAATATTTAACATTTTTTCCATAGACTACATATTGTTAATTTGTAGTGAAAAGATTTTATTCAATTGTGAGTCAATTCAGTGATTAGAACAATGCCACAGTGAGTGTGGAGTTTTGGGACGATTGGGTGTATTAAAGAACATGTCATAGATTTTTGGTACTCATGGGAATGGTCATTCCATCAGTATAACAAGCACAGAGTAGGCGCTTGGCAAGTATTTAAGATGAGTGTTGACTGAATTCATAATGAAATAGGGAAAGTGTAGGGATGTCTGAGCAAGTTTTTCTAGTTCATGAGTTTACGGAAGAAGGCAAAGGATCACATCTAAATAGGGTAGAGTTGACTAATCCACTAGATAAGAAAAAAGACATGAATGTGTCTACACAAAAGGCATAGATATTTGGGAAAACAGTCGATCAGTTTTCATATCAGTGGCAGTGCCATTCTGCAGAACATTTCTGTGAAATCACATTGTTTTTCCAAGTATTTTTGTCCATCTGTCTTTCCGCCAAAGACTTCATTTTCAGCCTTCTGGTAGTCAGTTCATGCATCACACCTCCTGTGACCGCATCCCACTTCCCCTGATCTTTCCGTGTAAACAGAGGAAGAGGAGGCACGTTTCCAGGGAATAGCACAGTAGAGTCTGCAAACGACTTTCTCACTAAGCAATGCTTTTGATGAGTAACAAAGTCTGCGTAAGGATGTAAGTGGCACCAATATGAAAAAGTAGACTTCAAGGAAATCCTTCAAATAATTATAGCATTCTGTCAAATTTAAGGTTTTAGCTAAACCTTAAACAGTGTAGGAAAATAGAACAATGTTTAAATGAAAATATCAGACCAAAAGAGCAGTTTACTTATTAATATACCTACTGTGAGAATATTATTCTAGGAATATCCTGTAGAAACATTTAAATAGTGATAGATTAATTTGTAAGAATCTTTTAAATCAAAATCGCAAGTTAGTTGAATAAATGAGCCTATTCTTGTCTTATTATGGCTTTCCTGGGAAATACATAAAAGCGAACAGATCCTCAGTGACTAAACCGTTTGAAAACCTACTCTAGATGGTCATTTCAAAGGCGCCCATAGCAAGACACACTGGAGTTGATCAAAGTTAGTAAAGACGGATCTAACTTAAGGCAGAAACCAGCCAAATTTGGTAAAGTGTGAACTCAATTTTGCAGACATAGTAATTATGGCTATAAAAATGAACTATGGTGGAACCAACTAAAAAAAAAATCAGTGTAAATGTGTTAACAACTAAAAACTACAGGTAACACTGTCAACATTTATGGTATGTTCCGTTATACCTCATGTGGCAGAAAGTAAAATGATAGAAATGAAGGTTTCTCTGATAAAAAAAATTCTACTTAATTGGACCAATTCAAAAGTCTTTTTCTCGTTAAAGTAGACTGCTGAACAAAACTTTCTCAGCAGATTTGGAGATTTATGTTGGTTTTACCGACAGAATATGAACAGAATGTTAAAAACGAGTAGAAAATTAATATGAGTGGTTAAACACCACACAATTTTTTTCGCTATTTGACCGACAGTTTTCCAGTTCTCCACAAAAATATATTAACTCAGATCTTTGCAAATGTCTTCGTATCATACTAGTTTACTACTATCTAACTTATATGTTACTGCACACTCGTTTTATGCAAATATATATTAATACTTTTTCTCAGATGTCTAGTAATTGATTCCATTGAAAACTAATGCATTAATTTTTAGTTCAAGTGATGTTTTCCTTACCTCCAGTTACTCTGTCTGTTTCATTAGCTCCTCATTCGGGACGCAGTAGACTGTCACAACCCAGGAATATGCAAATTCCTATTTAGGAATATTTAATCAAAAGCCCACAGTAGATAGTGGGCACTCTGTGTTATCAACAACATAAGGTACTCCAGCAAAATTTTCCTTCATAATATGTCGAGGTAATTTCTCTTATTTTAAAATTATTTGGGTATTTCAAATTTGGATATTTAGATAATTCTTAATAAAGTACATATTCCTATGGTGCGGAAGTAATTAGAAAAATTAGCTATTACTAAGTGTAAGTTATTTGATAATTGAATTACAAAATTAACTTCATGGGATATAGAATAAAGAAACAGCAATTATCTGTAATAAGCTGTAATTCCATCATGGACCTTGAAATATTAAGAAAAATTAAAATAAATCTAAGGGATTTTTAAAAACAAATAAACAACAAAAATATTTTTAAGGTCAGATTGAAGTTTTAAATAATAAGTGGAATCTTCACTTGACACAGTGATGAAAGTCTTCACTTAGAAATATTTCTCTATCATTTCTTTTTGTTTCCTTCACTAGGATTTTGTATCTACATTTTCATATGAGTGTCCACTTAGGGCTTTTGTTTTATTTCTTACTCAAATTGTCTTAAGCACTAAATGTAATTGAAGGCAAATTTATTCTATGACCATATAACCAACCACTACCCATCTCGAGCGGCTGTTTGCAGGGAAGATGCCCCACAGAAAGAGGAAGAAGCTGTTTTCAGTCTGCTGTGCCACTAGCGCATTCGTGATCTTAAGTAGCTCCTTAACATCTTGGACTCTGAGTTTCCTCATCTTCAAAAGGAATTAGATGCTTTTTAACTTTACTTCCACTTCTGATATTCTGTGATTCCAAGAGTGTTGTTTTGCTTGCTGGAATATTGATATTAGTGGTACACCAGTAATAAAATTGAGAGCAACCTCACACAAAGCACCACAAACATCAGCTCTGTGAAGAGCGTGTAGTCTGAACTAAATGAAAATGAAAAAACAACTTATCAAACTTTGTGTGATGCAGTGAAAGCAGAAAGTAGACAGAAATTTATAGCATTGAGTACATATATTAGAAATAAAGAACTATCTAAAATAAAAAATCTAAATTTCCATCTCTGGAAACTAGAAAAAGAAGAGCAAATTAAGTCCAAAGTAAGCAGAAGAAAAGAAATAATAAGAATTAGAGCAGAGCTCAATTAAATTGAAAATAGAAATACAATAGAGAAAATCAATGAAACCAAACCTGGTTCTTTGAAAAGACTAATAAAATCGATAAGCCTCTAGCTAGGAAAACTAAGAAAAAAGACAGAAGACAGAAAGTACTAATATAAGAAATGGAGGAGGGAGCATCACTTCAGATCTTCTGGACATTAAAAGCATGATAAAGGAATACTATCAGCAACTCTACGCCTACAAATTTGATAACCTAGATGAAATGGACCAATTCCTTGAAAGACATAATCTGCCAAAACTCACAGAAGAAGAAATAGACAATATGCATTGGCCTATATCTACTAAAGAAAATGAATCAATAATTAATAACATACCAAAACAGAAACCACCATGTCCAGATATATTCACTAGTGAATTCTACCAAACACTGAGAGTAGTAATTATACTAATTCTCTACAATCTCTTTCAGAACATAGAAGCAGAGGGAATACTTCCCAACTCATTCTATGAGGCCAGCATTACCTTAATACCAAAATCAAACAAAGGCATTACAATATCTCTGAGGAACATAGATGCAAAAATCCTCAACAAAATAGAAAATCAAATCCAACAATGTGTAAAAAGAATTAGACAACAAGACCAAGTAGGATTTATCCCAGGTATGTGAGGCTGGTTCAACATTTAAAAAGCAGTTAATGTAAATGATCACATCAGTAGTCTAAGAAAGAAAAATCATATGATCATATCAATAGATGCTGAAAAATCCAACACTCATTCATGATAAAAGCCCTCAGTAAACCAAGAATAGAGAGGAACTTCTTCAACTTGATAAAGAATATCTACAAAAATCCTACAACTAACATCATTCTTAATGGTGAGAAACTTGAAGCCTTCTTACTAAGATCAGGCACAAGGCAAGGATCTCTCCCTCACCTCCTTCTCAACATCATACTGTGAGTTCTAGCTAAGGCTATAAGATAAGAGAAGGAAATAAAAGGTATATACAGATTGGGAAGGAAGAAATAAAAGGGTCTCCATTCACAGATGCCATGATCATCTTTGTAAAATATCAGAAAGAACTGACAAAAAATACCTCCTGGAAGTAATAACCAATTACAGAGGGCCGGCTTTGTTGCCAAGTGGTTAAGTACACGTGCTCCGCTTCAGTGGCCCAGGTTTGCTGGTTCGGAGCCTAGGTCCAGATCTACGCACCCTCATCAGGCCATGCTGTGGCAGCATCCCACATAGAAGAACTAGAATGAATTACAACTAAGATATACAACTATGTACTGGGGCTTTGGGGAGATAAAAAAAAGAGGAAGATTGGAAACAGATGTTAGCTCAGGGACAATCTTCCCCACCAAAAAACATTTAAAAAATGTGGGTAGCTGACTTGCTTAAAAACAACAAAAGCAATTACAGCAAGGTCACAGGACACAAGATTAATATACAAAAGTCAATGATCTTCCTATATACCAGCAATGAACAAGTGGAACTTGAAATTAAAAACACTATACCATTTATATTAGCAACCAAAAAAAAAAATTAAGTAAAACCTAAAAAAAATGTACAAGATCTATAATAAGAAAACTACAAAACACTGATGAATGAAATCAAAGAACTAAATAAATGGAAAGATAGTCCATGTTCATGGATAGGAAGACAATATTGTCAAAATGTTAGTTCTTCCCAACTTGATCAATAGATTCAATGTAATAACAATCAAAATCTTAACAAATTGTTTTGTGGTTATTGACAAACCAATTTTAAAGTTTATATGAAGAGGCAAAAGTCCCAGAATAGCCAATACAACATTAAAAGAGAAGAATAAATTTGGAGGTCTGACACTCCCTGACTTCAAGACTTACTATGTCACTACAGTAATCAAGACAGTGTGGAGAATAGATGAATAGATCAATGGGACAGAATAGAGAGCCTAGAACTAGACCAACTCAATGATAAGAAAAGAAACAACCCAATTAAAAAATGGGCCAAAGATCTTAACAGACACCTCACCAGAGGAGACACACAGACAGCAAATAAATAAATGAAAAGGTCCTCCACATGGTCTGTTATCAGGGAAATGCACATTAAAACAACAATGAGATAACACTACACATCTATCAGAATGGCCAAAAGCTGAAACACTGACAACGTCAAATGCTGGAGAAGATGTGGAGCACCAGAAACTCTTATTCATTGCTGGTGGGAAAGCAAAATAGTACAGCCAATCCGGAAGACAGTTTGGCAGTTTCCTGCAAAACTAGACATACTCTTTCCATATGATCCAGCAATCTTTTACCCAAAGTAGTTGAAAACTTCTGTCCACACAAAAACCTGCATACAGTTGTTTATAGCTGCTTTATGCATAATTACCCAAACTGGTAAGCGACCAAGATGTCCTTTAGTAGATGAATGGATAAATAAACTGTGGCACATCCAGACAATGGAATGTTATTCAGCATTAACAAGAAAAGCACTGTCAAGCCATGAAAAGACATGGAGGAATCCTAAATGCACATCACTAAGTGAAAGAAGCCAATCTGAGAACACTACATGCAGTATAATCCCAACTATGTGACATTCTGGAAAAGGCAAAACTTATGGAGACTGTAAAAAGATCGGTGGTCGCCAGGGGCTGTGGGGAGAGGGGTGGATGGCAAGGGATGAACAGGTGGAGCACAGAAAATTGTTAGGGCACTGAAAATACTCTGTATGCTACCACAGTGCTGGATACTTGTTGTTATCCATTATTCAAACTCATAGAACATGCAGCACCAAAGGTGAACCCTAATGTGAGCGACAGGCTCTGGGTGATTACAATGTGGTTCATGTAGATTCATCAATTGTAGAAAATACACCCTGTGGTAGGGGATGTTGATGATGAGGTAGGCTGTGAGCGTGTGGGAGCAGGAGGTATATGGGAAATCGCTGTACTTTTCCCCTTAATTTTGCTTTGAATTTTAAAATGCTCTAAGAAAATGAAGTGTTAATAAAAATAAAAATACCAAAGGACAGAAAAAAAAAAAACAGAAAAAGAGAGATATTACATAGTAGTGGTAGGAATAACAAGAGATGATTGCATAAAATAGAGCTTTTCTGGCAACCTGCCTGGTGGCATAGTGGTTAAGTCCACATGTTCTGCTTCAGCGGCCCAGGTTCGCAGATTTTGATCCCAGGTGCAGGCCTAGCACAGCCTATGAAGCCACGCTGTGGAGGCATCCCACATAAAGTAGAGGAAGACTGACACAGATGTGAGCTCGGCAACAGTCTTCCTCAAGCAAAATGAGGAAGGTTGGCAACAGATATTAGCTCAGGGCCAATCTTCCTCACACACAAAAACACATCTTTTGTAAAATGAAAGAAAAAAATGTAACAAGATGTAGTATGCCGGTGCTGTCAAAGCCATGTTTAGGGAGCACAATGCAATCTGCTTCAAAATGAGTATAATTAACACCATCATCAGCAACTGAAGGTCTTAATTTCTTAAAAAGCAAGACCATGACAATTTGTTTCTGTCACATCAGAACCTAAAAGAGAGCTCTTTATCCAAGTAGGTGCTATGAAAATGTGCTTTCAATTAATTGACAGAGGGCGTCTATAGGAATAGGCTGACAAATTTGCACACAAATAAATATTAAGTAACCCACAAACACAGGCGGAAACCCATCAAACCTGAACGGCAGCATCTTTGTTGGTGTTTAATAGGAAGAACACTTGTGCTGCACTCTCAAGGTGGCAGAAATCGCTGTGCAGAAATTAGCCTCTAGGTCAACAATGAAATGCTTAAGACACAGTCAGGAACAGAAGTGTAGGGTGTGAAAGACAGTGACATTGTTGCATGTCTAGATCACTTCAAGCACCATTTTATAAACCATTAAAACTGTCAGGTCTCCCATGACATATTATATTCTCATAAAAAACTTACAAACACTAAATTAAGTTTGAATTTGCATTATCAAAGAATAAGAAGACCCATTTAAGTGTTCCAGTGCAATCTCAAGCCCTGCTCTCCTGCTTTGCATCTGTGTGTTTCGTCAGTATATTTTGTTACATGATCATGGAATATTTATGCAGTAACATAATATGCTCTGTACATCTAAGGTTCAAGAAAAAGTGCAGTTCCTTTCCATTATTTTGTGCCCTTTATCTGCTGAACACCCTGTAACATTACCCGGGGTTTGGTGATTGTGTAATGAGGGCTCCTATTGTAATCCATGCTGCACAGTTGGAGGATTGCTGTGGGAACCTTAACTCTGCAAATCCTGAGTTTTGGAACAATTAAAGCCTTGGTTTTAATGTTACATTCACCTCATTTTTTCCCAAAATATTTTGCTTTTTTCCCTTAAAACCCATAAGTACTCCAGTAGAAGAAATGTAACAAGAATTATAGGCAAAAGTTCCCCAGGAGATGAAATAACAGCTGCCATCTGGTGCATAACAGATGTGTGTTCTACAAACTTTTTTTTTCTTTTGAGTTCTCCTATCCACGTCCTGCCCAGACCCAAACACTGCGCCCAGCTTATGAGACCTGACAACCTACAGCCCCAGGCTGAGTGACTGCAGGCTAGTGTTTTTCTTGAATTCACTGAAGCCCCAGGGAATAAACTAACAGGTTCAAGAATGATACTCAAAGGTTATTTTTCCCCAGAAAGCTGTGAAGAACTGCCACTAAGTGCCCTTATAAGAAATAAAGTCCAAAAAGATTCCAATAAAGGATCATTAAAGATTCTGTGCCTTCGAAGAGAGGAAGGAATCACCTAGAGGGCCATATTGTCTCTTCTATCCAAGTAAAATAGGCCAAACTTGCACAACAAACCGCTGATATTTGCACAAATACAACCCTACCGAAACTGATAAGCCACCTGCTTCCTAGCCCCTGGTCAGGGTCCTCCAATTTCTAGGGCTGGTGATTTCTAGTAGAACGCATTGACATGTGGGAAAAGTAATTACAAGTTTATGGTGCCATCACTTCTGTGATTTTTATAAATTGAGACAGAATTGTTTTTAAAAGGTTGCATGACAAAATTAAAATTAAAAAGTCATTTTTGTCAAAGAGAATCCATGGAAATGATCTTTTCTCTATAAATGTTTTGTTTGCTTTCAGTGCTCAAGAGCTACTTAGATCAGCTCTCTGATTTTGTCCTAGTCCTTGTTTTATGGGTGAGGTTCGTCCATTCTTAATGCATTGTGATTGCAATGCACTTGACATGCCTGTAGAGTTAGAACAGTTCAATTTTGTTTTTCTGTGAACGCAGCCCTTGTCTCTCTAGCTTCCACCTACCAGGCACTAGAGTGCTCAGTCAAGGAAATATGGATGTCAAGAGCCATGGTCTCTGGTTCTGAGACAGCACAGGTGTGACTGCTGAACTCGCTGCTTCACTAACATACTCCATGTCTTCTCTTCTCCTGACGTGGCCCCAGGGTGGCTCAGATTTCCATTGGTGGTCATTAATTATTTTTCTCTCCAAAGCCACTGTCATATAGAAACTTGTTTTATTTCCTTAGGGCTCCAACCATGCTGATGTTCTAGATGCTGCACTGAGGAGCTTCTGGATATTTTCATGCATTGTGAGACGTTTGTCTCTGTTCTTGGTTTATCTTTTTGTCTTCCCATTGCTTCTGATGATGCAGGTTCGTGATGCAGTGTGTGACTTTAATATTTGCACTTTGCCATTGAAGTCACACTTATCACCATCAGCACCATCACTTCAACTCATTTCTCTTCTGACTTAGCCTGCAGCAATGGATCACAGCCTGTGCATTGGAAAGATCCTACAGAGTAAATTCCGGATGATTGCTGGTTGGTTATGGAATTAATGTGTTTATAAAGCACAAACATACATAAAAATCATTACTGAAATGCAAAATAGCGCATCATAAAGTTGTGTGTATGTCAATCAATAAATGTGAAAAGATATGCCTAATTTGATTGGAAATCACTGGGATAAAGTCTATTATTGGTCTCCCAAATAGCGTGGCTTTGAGCTCTGTGTCCTGACAACAGTTGGGTTTTGCAATACTTTTCATTGGACTGATCCAGCTGTTCTACTCTCTGGAAACCTGAAACGAGTTGCCTGGGGTTGAAGGATGAAAACAGAAAGCAGCATAATTTTCTGCCCCTACATGAAACAATATCAACAGCAAAGCGAATTCAACTTAGCTACTTGTTCCAGAAAGTACTTGTTTCTTGAGGATATGACTATGAACCAACTAAATAGATAATTTATCAAGACTAAGGGCTTGTTCACCAAGAATAGTTTTCACATCCTGGGTCCTCTGAACCCCTCAAGGCAAAGCTGTTATGTAATAAAGTCTCTCTAATCTCAACTGTACTCTATCTTGCAAGACCCAACTGAAAACTTGCCCAGTCCAGGCCCTAAAATCCCATTTGATGTCCTACCCTGACTTCCCCACTCTGAAACACTACTAAGATTTTCTCAAACTTGTGTTCTTCCTCATCTAATAAACCTAGTCTCCTTGATAAACAGGTATTTCTAGTGGACTTTTAAGGAATCCACAGTTGATAAACCTAGAAGTCCCAATGGGATCCAATCAATATCATATCCCTTCATTGCTCTGTACAGATCTGGAGAAGTACATCCCAAGAGGATCCTTCATTCTCTAAGATGGATCTTCAAGTTCCATGGTGTGGTGGTCATCACATCTGCCTGACGCACAGAAAATCTGGGTTCTGTTCCCAGTGGAACTAAAAATTTACTTGCTTCCATTCAAAAGAAGTGCAGGGAGCTCTCGATCCTTTGAATTGGAATGGGGGGCCAGAGACAGTCTCTCTGCCCCTAAGAATGAGGTATGACCTAAATTGAGTCTGAGCTCCAATTTCCTTTCATCAACTCATAAAGATTAAGTTTATCTTCTCCGTGAGAAATAAGAATTTTAGGAATTCTTTGATTATCAATTAGAAAACAGCCTTTTACTAGCACTTTAGTTTCTATCTCTGTCCTTCTGTAGGTCTATAGGGAGACGAGATGCATAGACGCAACAAGTCTACCCCAAGGACCAAAGAGTTCAGAAGGCCACGTAAGACTGGCATCCTTTGGACAAAATTTGCAATAGGCTTTGAGTGGATGTACTTTATGGTCATAAATTATACATTGATAAAGTTGATTTAAAACAAACATTTCAGGACATTCCTGAAACTTGTCTGTGTGCCCCTAGAAATGCTTTATTTAGTTTTGTCTGCCCCAAGCTCCCTGCTGTTGATCATTCATCTTTGGCCAGGTCTAGAGCACACAGTAGAACTACCACCCCTTTCCGACTTTTGTCATTTGTGAGGGTCTCTTTTTATGTGTTAACACATGTGCATATCACTCCAACATAATTCCCACTCAGGACAATCTGAAATTTCAGTGGCCACTTTGGGAAACTTTTGGCATCAACAAGAATGTTTATTTGAGAGAGGCATTAAAACAAATAGATTATAGAGAATGTCTCTGACTGACTTGTCTGTCTCAAAGAGAGATCTGTTTAACACAGGAAACTCTCTGTTTATGACCATACTTCAGAGTTTGACGTACAATTAAAAAGCACACAGCTTGAGGGAATTGCAGAAAGTGTGAATTACTGTTTAAATCAGCTATAATAATTTTCTCTCCCCCTCTCTTTTTCTGCCGTGTGTTGTGTGTTCTGTTGTGTACGTGTGTGTACATATCTGTCTGTGTCACAATGGATTTTCCGAAATCTAAGCCCTCTCCTCTCCTTGCAGAGGACAAGATCATTGGCCTTTTGCAGTGTTAATTTAATATCTTTCTGAAACCTGCTTCCTCTCACTTTTTTCCTTTCCTCTCCTGCTCTTTTTTCTGTTTCTTGGGTAACTTCAGAGATTAATTGATAAGAAAATAATTGTTTTGTTATTCTGTACACATTTTATGAATATCTAGCCCAGTCAAGAATTTCCAAAAACAAAAATGGATTGTTCTAATGTTGTCCTTTTCCTTTGCCAAAAAGGGTAAATCAGAAGAAAAAGTTTACCTGTGAGTTTGGATAATGGTCTCTTTAGCTGGAAAGACAAGATAGGTATTTAGAGCTTTTTACATGAATTCATAATCTTAATAGAATTTTCTGATATATAAATACAGAGATTAATTTATATATTTTAAATACATACAATATAAGTAGATGATTACTTAGATAAATTCGAGTGATTAATTTTAGTTTAAAAGCAATTTTAGTCTTCTCCATAATATCACTACCAGAAAAAGTAATGTGAGCACAGTATTTTAATTAATACATGATTTGGGTTTAATTTCTAAAGTTTGAACCTTTTACATTTCCTACATTAGTTCCCTGAGTCCATTAAATTATCATTATTTTTACAAATAGTTTAGATTACAAATATATACTGAAATGTGTTTAACTAAATGAAATTGAATAATAGATATCTTTTTAATATCATATATTCTTATAATGCTATAAATCACAAGGATTTAATGTGTTAACTCAAATTTCCAGATTTCTTGTCAGCTTTATGTCCCTAGCCTAACATTAAATTGTAATAAATTATTTTTTGATAGATAGACAAGTTCTAAATAAGAAGGAAATACTATAGACACATTGGTCACTAACTATTGTTTTAAATAGACCCTTTTTTCTTATTTTTATTTATGGAATTAGTATTTATTCAAAAGGATGTACAAATCCCTTTAAATGCTATTACGCATATGTTTATTTTGTCATCTTAAAATATTAAAACTGTATAACATATGGGTTCATGGGTAAGAAAATAGCTAGGTAAGTCTTAATGTACTACCTTCTAGTTTTTTCTAGTGTTCGAAAAAACAAATGCTGGCTTCTTTAGTTGAAGATTGTAATTAATATAAACGATTACAAAGAAACAAAAATATGTATACAAGATAATACATATATTTTGTCTGTTTTTTTAAGGGAATTGTTCCAGTTTATTGAAATAGTAATGTTAAAATAATATATACATGCTGATTATGGATAGGTGATTAAGTTAATTATATTGAAGTGATAAGATTAACAGCTTAAACTTCATCGTATCTTTGCATGACTGTATATATATCCGAACACATACGTAAAAAGATATACATACTAAAATTAATCCAAAGAGTTATATGTAATAACAGAAGATAAATTTGACAGTATGTTATAAATGTAAAGTTTCCATGGCAAGAAAATGGTGTTTGTCTGACAAGGGCCGTATGGATTGACACGATAGTAAAACTCTTGGGTATTGGTCCTTAGATTCACATTTCTCAATTGAAAACATAAACATCTTCTTTGAGTCATGCTCCAACCAGAAACATTCTTAGGAACCCTCCAAAAGCAGACTACATTTGGGAAGAGGAAGCTTCCACTCAAAACTTTAGTATGAAGATGGCTATAAACAGCTTCTACGCAAGACCCACAAACAAGAGCCGTGGCCGTCACACTGCAGTCTGTAAACTTCGGTTTTTATTCTCTCAGTGATTTTTCTTTCTTCTTAGTAGTTATAAGCTTCTGGATTTTTAACAGACACTTGCTATCTCTAGGCTGTGATATTTATACGATTCTGACCCTTAATATTGCCTTTGGCATTCTTAGTCCACTCATTGGTATAAATTCAACGCCTGGCTATAATTTGTTTGTGACTTGGCAAAAAAAAACACAATCAAAATGACTGTATGGTTTGTGCTCATTGTCCTAGATGTCACCCAGTTTCCTTTGATAAGAGTCACTTGTGAATTAATCGGTTGGTTTCCTCAGTAATTGAACTAAACACCTAAGCAACTTTTTAAGTTAAAAACAATATACAGACCAGAAAGATAGAAATCTAAATTCCTCAAACCTAAAAGGAGAAGTTCCATAGAAACAACCTTGTAGGGCTTTTAAAGGAGCTTGACAGTGTAGAGACTTAAGGAGCGGAGACGGCACGTTTAGAAGCTCTCTCACTTTTAAAGACCTTACAGAACAGGCACACCCCTGAACTCTCTGCCTCTAACTCCACCTGATGATCTCTGTACCATAAACGCATCACCTGGAAGAGGACCATGCTTGACGAGTGGCACCAAAATATTATAATGCTATTTGAAAACCACATAGGAATATTTTGACTGAAACCGTATCATTGTGTGCTCTTCTGGTATTGAATTTGTAGCACAGAATTTCTTGCCTGTTACCTGCAAATTGGACAAGTATTGGTCACCTTGGTAAACTGACACCTCCCTTCAGTGTAGCCTCTGATATTACCAAGGGTCTGTCTAGTCTGTCAATTTCCCACCTCCAGAAAAAAATGTCTCTACATAATTTAATTCAAAGACAAAAAGTGGACCTTGAATTAAGTTAAAAAAAAACTTTTTTATTGAAAGGAATTTGGACTGCCTTCTTGTGTCTCAAATCCTCTTTATTTCATGTTTTTCAAGAGGCCCAAAAAGTGGGGAAAATTATACACACCATGGTTCAGACAATAGTAGGTGAACTGGACTATGTTATTAAGGCTATTATTAGTTTCCTATTGCTTCTGTAACAAATTAGCACAAACTTCATTGCTTAAAACAACACAAATTTATTATCTTACAGCTCTGGAGGTCAGAAGTCCAAGATGCATTTCACTGGGCTAAAGGGCTGAAAGGGTTGTGATCTTTCTGAAGTCTCTAGAGGAAAATTCATCTCCTTGCCTTTCCCAGCTCTAGAGCTGCCTGCATTCATTGGCTCATGGCCCTCTTCGATTTTCAAAGTCAACAGTTGCATCACTCTGACCTCTGCTCCCATTGTCACAACTCCTCTGACTCTCCTGCTTCCCTCTTTCACTTATAATGACCGTTGTGATTATATTGAGCCCGCATGGATAAGTCAGCTGATTGGCAACCTTAATTCCATCTACAACCTTAGTTCTTCCTTGCCATGTAAGTTTGCATATTCACAGGTTCCAGGAATTAGGAAATGAGCATCCTTGGAGGCCTTCATTCTGTGTACCATAAAGTCCAAGAGAATCATGAAAATTTCAGTGGTAGTTCAAAATAGAGCCACTTTAAACCCTAGGCTCTCCAGATGGAATATGTGCTGTCCTAAGGAAAGAATGCTGCATTTACATCCCTACCTATCTTGCAGGTATATTACTAATAATGTTGGAAACAATGAAATCATGGAATAAGGTTATTTGGCCAATATCTCTTATCTGATTCTACAAGCTTTGGATTAGGAACGTTCTGTTCTTTGGTTTTAATTTGGGAACTCTTGGCTCCTCATTGAGAAACATGCTACAAATGATCACAATCTTTCTCTGTATTCATGTTGCAGTTCTCAGATGTGTGATCACCAAAGCCTAAAATGCTACTATGCAGACACTGTCCTGGCAAACTATCCAATAAATGATATTCCCACAAACAGAGTAAGAAAAGTTGACAAATGCAAAGATTAGAACAAGTACAATCAGAAATTCTGTATATTAAGCAGTGGTACAGATCTGGATTGATCATGTTCCAGATGGTAATCACCTATTTTCCAGCTTAGACTGAGGAATGACCAATAGGCAGAAAGAACTGAAACCAACCTCACCCCTAAATTAAACGCTATTTGGATCATCTGGTATAAATTCCTGTCTGAGTATTGTGTTACACGATACTGAGAACAAGCAAAGATCGCTTAGCTGCTTGCTTCAGAAAACATCTGCTCCCGGAAGATAAATTATAAACCAATAACAATCAATTACTTATTATAGCTAACATGTTTTCATCAAGGAGTTCGTCCACATCCTCACCTCTCTATGCCCACCAAACCAAAGCCGTGACATTAGAAATATTGCCTACTCCCAACCAGTTCTCTGCCTTGAAAGACCTTAAAATCATCCAGCCTGCACTCTAAACACTAGAAATATTCTCCCCTGACTTTCCTTTTCTAAGGCATTAGTGCACTAAGATTTTGTCGAGGCGGTATTTTCCCTTTGATTCTCTGTCAGTCGCATAAACGTAGCTTTAATATGCAACAACGGGTTTCTCTAGTGGCCATTTGGGGAGCTGGGAGTTGACAGGGGCCAAGTTAGAAAACTACCAGCCCATGCTGAGTTCCCTGCCCATACTGGGAACTGTTGGGAGGTTGAAGGGGCAGCCGTTATTGTTACTGTATTTTGAGAACCTCCTTTGTCAGGTCAGCCACGAAGTCTGTGTGAGGATCCACTGAATCCTCATGCAAATCAAACCACTGTCAGTCATCCTGGAAGTGCCAGTGTTCCAAAAAGCTCTAAGAATTAGGTTCCCAAGTGTGAAAAAAGAAAATTGAGGGAGAGTTTAAGCTTGAAATAATATTATCATATAATATTATATCATATATATGTTGTACCAGATATACTGTATCAGATAATAATATATTTCATTTATGTATATGTTTATATAATATTTTAAAATTCAATTTCTTAATTTTTTCAGGTGCCAACACTCAGGAAGTGATACTGTGATAAATCTGCTCTAATAAATTTAAAATATATACATACCGGTTCATCTGACGCCCCCAAGAAGAGCCTGAGTTTAAACACTTCTTAATATTTTCAGTTTCTATAACAAAGGATATGCTTAGCTCATCTAATCATGATGATAGTAACCATTTTTAGTGTAATGGTAATATCGAAGAGACTCATTATTTTATCAAGTTTTACTGAGAATTTGTGGGTCTGTTATGATAAATAAGCTGAATCGGCGGATGCACATGCTCTCATGCTGTCTATTTTCCCCCACGTATCACGGGTTCGATCATGACTAGTTCTAATTATGATGATTATTACTCAAGTAACCTAAAATTTTATTCCTCTAAAATATAAAATTGATGTAGTTCATTCACTTTGAATATGTCCCAAATGAATGTCCTAACCTAGCACATAATTTGCCGGTAAAGAAAATAATACATGGTTCAAGCTCAGAGTGAACTGTTAAATGTCTGGAAGCACTGGAACCAATCCTTTTTATAGAATTCATAACCCAACACAGTAAATTAAGTCAACTTCACCGAAAGCGTACAGAAGTAGCTCTAATGATTCATTTTTTTCATATGAAGTTCAAAATTCCAAGGTTTTATTATTTGGGTACAACATAATACAAAAACTTGGTTAGGAAAGCAATATTTATGAGTTATAGCTAAAAGAGCCCTAATCTCAAAAGAATATTGTACCACATAAAATTGAAAATGCTTACCAACTTTACCAACTTGATGTTTTCCAGCACGTTGTCCTATTTTTGCCATTTCACCCACTCGGAGACATTCTAATGCAGTATCTTGACTCACATTTCGATTTGAATTTACCCCATTGACTCTTGATACGTCCTTTCCTCTGGATATGCATAAAATAAATCATTTCACTTCACATTCACATGAATTTATTTTTAGCAAAGTCCACATTCATGTTATAAAGGCTCTAAATTGAAAACTAAGGTTCTCTATGAGGTCGGTCTAGGACCCAGAGTTAACTTTGATGTAGAACAAAGCGTGATGATGGAAAAGCAAATGCACGGCGTATTTGAAACACTGGACTAGAGGGAGTGAATAAGGAATCTGAGGGATGGAGTGTTTTCAGTTCGCAACAGCAGGGAGACCTTTCCTAGAACCCTGGTCAAAATTGATCAATTAGCTCTGCCAATGCATGGCCCATCTTGTTATGTAACATGAGTGATGGTGTGTCTCTGATTACTTAGTGCTGGACATTCAAGCTATTTAGGAGCCAGGTATTCTGTATTGCGTCACTGTGTGACTTTGTGCAAATCCTTCAGCCTCTCTGGGCCTCAACTCTCTTACATATTAATTAAAAATAATGTAAAACATAAAGTAGTTGTAAAGCTACTTGTTTTAAAATTTAAATTAAGTTACTAATACTCATTGGGGAAGAAGAAGCTGCCGAAAATTTCATTTGATAGCTAAGTTTTCAGCAGGCTAACTGCATGGTAACTTCACCACATGTCTCTTTATCAAATCTGTCAAAGTTTTAAATAAATATGTGATAACATTAATAAATTTAGATACAGAAAATAATAAATACTTTGTATCATAATGAGGATCAAAATAGATGATCAATCTTAGATTCAATCTTGCTTTCTCAAAGAAGCTTTCTCTGACACCCCCATCACCTTCTCTCCACAGTGGGAGAATGCATTGCCCTGAGACTGAGAGAGCTCACAATCACTGTGTGTGCTTAAGCAAAGATGTGCGGTAGAAGGAATTGCATAATCAGCAGAATAGTTCTGAGAGTAAGCAAGAATTGGATTTAAATCTCAAAACTACCTAAATTCAAATTTTAGTTACTAGCTCTGTGACCTTGCACTACTAAAAAACTTTTCTTAATCCCTCTTTCCTTAGCCATAAAATGGAGCTGATCTTTGTCTCAGGAATTTTGCGAGAATTAGACATGATAAGGGATTAAATTCGAAACACTAGGCTAGCAAAGAGTAGTCATTTAATACTTGGCAGATACTATGGTTTTTAAAAGTATGTTAGGCATAAGATTGACTCCCAAATTCTAAAGGTCACTTTTGAGTTTCTATGTTTCTACCGTACAATCACATGAATATACTCAAGTTAATGTAAAATGGAATCTTTCTGGACTTGCCTTGGTCTTATCAGAAAGTGTCAAAAAAAAAAAAGCTTTTCATGCAGCTAGGTAATGGCTGCCACCTGACTTAGAGCAATTGTAAGATGCCAGAGATTATAAAATATCATAGATTATTAAATGCATTTGAGAAGTGCTGCAATTTTTAAAATATCAGTCTTAGAATCAAGGAATTAAGTATCCTTAACCATTCACAACTCTGGGAATTGGAAATCTGGTCCCAATTCACTTTTCCAGGCTTTTTTCCCACTAAATCATTTACTTTCCTGCCTGTACACACACTGCCTCTCTCTTCAAGTGTTCTCCTTTCTAATTATACCCCACCTTCTCCTGGAGGTCTTCTCCCATCTTCTCTCCTTCAAATACTTGAAAAAAGTGTTCCTTTTTATTTGTTCCTATCATGTTGGAACTGACACTTGCATAATGTTTATGTTTCTCTCTGTTTCGTTTTAACTCCTTTCCTAGAGTGCCAACTTCTGAAAGCACAGAAAGTACTTATTCATTTTTGTATCCCTCACAGTGCTTTATACAGGATAGAAACTTCATACCTATTGTCTAATCAAATAAATGAAACTGTGGCAATGACATTTACACTTCACTGAATGATAAATTATTTCTAAGAATTTCAAAAATAATCGGTTACATATATGAGAAAATTAACAGGAATAATTTTCATTTTAGATAACATGAACACAAAGTTGTTCATTCAGTCAAGTAAAGTGAAAACTAGAAATATTCTCCACCCCACTTTTTGACCACTGAACATGTTGGTTAGTTCAAAAACCCTCCAACAAACACACCCTTTAGCTTCCTGTTATTGGATACATGAACCTTTAAAGTGAAAAAAGACAGTATTTAATGATCGTTATCTTTACAATAAGGTCCTGAACTGTACTGAGCAATAATTCTATGAATCTACCTGTAATAACACAACATCCCACAGAACACTGTCAAGAACTATGAAAAGTCTGAGATTTTTACGGTTTGCAAGATAATCTGTTAATCTGCCACAGTTTCATGGATGCTGACAAGAGACATGAAACTAGTGAGTCAAAAACAGGAAAGTTTATTACTCAAAGCAATAGCAGTAGCCAGAGAATTATCATTTTTGCACTAGTTCTCCAAGCCTCAACACCCACGGGGTGATACAAAGGGAGTCAAGTGACATGTGAACACACAGTTGGGTGCAGGAAAGTCCTGAGTTGAGGGAACCAGATCCTTTATACTGGGCAGTAAGCACACCTGCTCATTGCCCTGGAGGGGAGAATAAGACCTGACCTTGCTCCTGAGGGAGACAATCTCTCTAACAGCCAAGGCTGTTTGCTCTACAAACATCCTTCAAAAGATTCTCTAGAAGAAAGACACCTTGTGTCTTTGCTCAGAAGATGGGCAGAGAAGTGAGACACCTCTGGATAATTGTTTCCACACAAATGCCCTTTGTTGACTCTCATCAAAGCAGAGTACCAGGCTCCAAGGCCTTGGTCTGCCATGTACTGAATACAATTGATTCCACAGTAATGCGACATACACATTCCTAAAAATTGCCATGCTCTGTGCGATAAAAGTAACAGCTTGTGGGAAAAATGGCACTAGGAACACAGTACTCAAAAACTTTGTCAGGGGCCGGCCTGGTGGCGCAGTGATTAAGTTCCCGCATTCCACTTCTCAGCAGCCCGGGGTTTGCCAGTGCAGATCCTGGGTGTAGACATGGCACTGCTTGGCAAAAAGCCATGCTGCGGTATGCGTCCCACATATAAAGTAGAGGAAGATGGGCGCGGATGTTAGCTCAGGGTCAGTCTTCCTCAGCAAAAAGAGGAGGATTGTCAGTAGTTAGCTCAGGGCTAATCTTCCTTAAAAAAAAACCCGCAAAGCTTTGTCAATGACACATTAAAAATAATATAGGAACTCATAAAAACAGTAGCATAGTGTTACACATATGAAATAATTTAATACATAAATTCTCCAATAAATATGACAGTTTACTATGAAAAAACTTGAAGTTTGCTTGTGGAAGTGAGTACTGAGAGTTTCAGTTTTGACTTATTGTGAAGTGGTGAAAGGAGGTTTATCTGAAATCAGATGGGAGGTTGTAGCAACAGATGTGCATGGGTGTGACTCATAACACACATGGTGAACTGAGATAGATGGTAGACGTTTGAGGTGTGTGTGTGCATATTTTGTATTTTCCTTGAAACTCAACTGAGCTGGGTGATGTTCTCTGATTCACTTAGTGTTTCTCATGGATGAAATCACACAAATGAACACGACATTTGTGTTATGCTCAAATTATCCCTAATATATCAGTCTTACTGGAAAAAATTGAATTTTCAGGACAAGTGTTACAGTAGAACTAACTTTGCACGGTGATCTATTCACAAGTGACACATTGTTTGTATCCATTCATTAAAGCATATTTCCTGCAGACTTCTATTAGCTAGCATTCTCATTAGCTTAATTTGAATTAATCTATGAACTTGAAAGTGCATTCTCTTTATTTTGTTTTTGTCTTACCAAAATAAAGCCTACTTGCAAAAGTCTAGAACAATTTAGTAATTTCTTCCTCATCTTTCCTTGCTACAGCCCTATTCCTCTCCCCAGTTAACTGAATAGCAATTTTGTGTTACTCTTCAGGTATTTGTTATGGTTTTATAAACATGGATAAGTGGTTTTCCTTTTCTTTTACAACTATGAGATCATTCTATGCTTATGTTTCTGAGATTCATCTTTTTTATTCTGAGATTCAATACATTGCATAGATATTTCTGTTAGGTAATCATTCTCGTTAACAGCTGTATGGATAGTATTCCATGTTGTGAATATGACATCAGTTGTATCAGTTAACTGTTTCTCTATAAGTATTCTTGAAAGAGGGAAAAAAGTATTGGTGCTTACATCTGAGTTTTCTATGGAATGATTTTCTGGAAATGGCATTAATAGATGAAAGAGTATAGACTTTGACATTCTGATAGATTTTGACAAGTTACCTAAAAATAAAGCAGAATCAAAATACACTATTACTCTTTTCTCCATATCGTTACCAACACTGGATATTACTTATCTTTTATAATTTTTGAAAACTTGATGGTAATTTATTTTCAGTTTGTATTTAATACAGTTTATCAGTGAGAGTGAGGGTTTTTTGTGTGTGTGTGTTTTGGCTGTTGCATTTCATCTGTGAATTGTTTATTCATCGCCATTGCTTGCCTTTGTCATTGGATTTTTGGGGTATATTTTTTTAAAATATTTATTTGTGGGCATTCTTTATTTACTACTGTTGGCAATCTGTTGCCTCTTAAATTTGATGCAAATAATTCCTTCTTATATAGAGAGAAACTTTTTTGTGTTAGGAAGATTGGCCCTGAGCCAACATCTGTGCCCATCTTCCTCTATTTTATATGTGGGATGCCACCCCAGCGTGACTTGATGAGCAGTGTTTAGGTCCACATCTTGAATGTGAACCCATGAACCCTGGGCCACTGAAGTGGAGCGCATGAACTTAACCACTATGCCGCCGGGTCGGCCCCCCTTCTATGTTTTGTATTTTAAATGTGTCATGGTTGACTGCAAAAAAGAAAATTTTATTCTTTTAAAATATTTTGAAATTTTATTCATTGTTTCTCTAATTTAGAGAAGAGTCTCAGAATTACTCAGGTGTTAGCAAGTGAATAAATAAAGTAAGTAAGGGGGTTTGCATTAAAAAATACAAAGAAAGACGAAAAGGAAAGAGAGAACTGCAGACCCAACGAGGTATAAACTTGAGGTTGTGAAAGACATCCACCCTAGAGTGCTCTCTCCTAGGTGGATCCTGTGCAGCCCATCGTGATTCAAGCAAAGCTCTTTTATGCAATGAAGAGAAAGTCTTCCAATAAAGAATAACACAAATCTATCACTAGCCTCAGATCCTTTTTACATATGCAAAGAAAATGTAAAGGGGATGCTATTATTAGGTTTAATTATAATATCAATTACATGGAAAGACTCTGTTTGATGGGTGCAGTGAAATTGTATAAAGTAAAGAATTTCCTGTGTAAATTTCTAGCATCTTAGAATTAGTGCCAACCCAGGGTCATATTCTATTTCCTAGGTGCTCAAACTGAAGCTCTGAAGGAAGGCAGTGGAATAAAAGGGGACGAGGTCTCTGGACTCGTAATAAGAAAGGAGATCAAGACAAAACAATGTATGGGCTTTGTCTGAAACACAGTCATAGAAACAAGAAAAGGCAAATATTTTCCACTTTGTTTCATAACTTTTAAATATTCAAATATATTTATACCTGGTGGTACCAGTACTTCATGTAAGTAAATAACACCTGTTGAGAGCAATTTAAAAATTTTTTCCCAGTATGATCTCCTGCATTTGCAATGTCAGTGTTAAAAAAAAAAAAAAGAGGCCAAATTGTGACAATTCAATGATATCTGGCTTCTCAGATTAAGTGGAAAGAAATACACAACTCACAAGGGGCTGAAACATGTGGGGGTATGATTATAAGACTACTGTCCCTGGAGAACCTGGTAGAAATAAGATATGTATCTCCTGAGGCCATTCCAGAGATGAGAGAAATTTAGTGAATACAAACAGTTGGACACATCGCCCACATTTCTCAGCTCCAAACATTATGTTGAGCATAGCTGGGTTCCATTATTGCAGTCAGGCTGCAGGGCGGTGATCTGGACAGGCTTTGTTCTCCCCAGTAAGAGCTGATGCATTTCAAGTCGCTAATCAGCATTGTCTGTGCATTTGCTCAGCTAATCTTCTGGCAATGTGTGATGAACAATCTGCCTATTGACTGTCTCAGCAGTTGTAGCCCCTCCACCCTCACCCCATGTTGATCCTCATCTACTTTCTGCTGGCTGCTCTTTTTTCCTATATAAGAAGAGGGTATAGAAAGCTGGCCATTCTCTTCCCCTCCCCCAAGACACAATCCTTACTCTCCTTGCGATTCTCTACTCCCCTCCTCTCTGTGATTGCTTCTGGAATTTGAAAAATGCTGCCTAATTCTTAGCTTGTACTTGGATAATTACTGAATTTCAGCCACCTTGAGCTCCCTCTCAAACAAGAGAAGTGTTTGTGCTGGGTTTTACATCTGTGTGTGTGTATTTGTGTGTAGACAACTACTGTATAACACATAGCGACACTTTGGTGACATCTGTCACCACTGCCTCCAGAAAATACTCGTGATGAACGTTTTGCGTTAGGAGGTAGAGCAGGAAGATGTGGACCTCTGTGGTACTGTGATAAATACAGGACTTTGCCAGGACTTTGCCAGGGGTCCCTGTACAACACTCCCCTAAGAAAGGGCTATGGGAAATCTCTGATTTTCCTATTTTAAAACTTTTTTCACTTACTCTCCTGCAGGAATAAAATAAAAGACCAAATTTGCCGAGACTCAGCATGAATTTACTTTTAACAAAAGGTGTAGGGGAACCTGCAATATAAATGTACTTAATTATAATTTTAAAGCTACTAGCACAACACAAAATATTGTTGCCTGAGGCTACAAAATTTGACTTCACCTGTTCATGTAAAGCTGCTCACACTCAACCTCAAGCAAACATATTCTTTGCCAGGGACAAAGGCAGAAAAGAAATTAGATAATTACCTGTTTCTACTTAGCCTCATCTTCTGGTCTCAACCACATGTAACAGTTATATATACATATAACTACTGTATATAACTACACATGAATCCAAGAAGGAGAGCATAAACTTCTGTCCAGGCGGAAGAACACATACCACAAAGGAGAATTTGTACTCCTTAGACCACAATCCCCTCTGCCTCTTCCTTCTTTTTGTTTGGGTCTAGTAAATGTGTCAGGACTCCTGGACTAGGCAGGTTATGTATCCAGTATTGTGCAATAGTTATTCTAAATTTTCTGCTTAGTCCAGGAGCCTAGGACTCTCCTGGGGCATGTAGTAGAGTCATATAAATTTTAAGGACTCCGTGAAAGAAGCAGCTGAAAATCAACAGATTGTTAATAGAGTTGCTATACTCACCAGGCTCCCACGGCACTTTGCCTATCTCTCTGTAACAGGACATACTCATACAGTATTGTAATTTCTCTATAGCTGAATCCGACATATCCTCTGGTACACTTTGATCCCTTGAAGGGTAGCTTAAAGGTAGTTTTTATTTCTCTTACCTCAAATCATTTGTGCAACGAGGCAAATTATAAATATATATATGAAAATAAATATATAAGAGTTGTCTTTACATCCCAAGAGACTGCCAAGAGCTGCCATCTATGTGGTAGACAGTCAACTCATTTAATTACAAGAACTACCTTGTGAATAACTATAGAGGAAGGAAGGAGGCGTAAATCTTCTGATTGAAGCCTCATTTGAATTCAAGCCTCACCTTGACCATAGTTCTCTTTCAAGCCACTACCTCTTTTCCTTCTTTTTCTGCCAAACATCTTTCAAAAAGTGTCTACATTTACTGTCTCCAAGCAGAAGTGTCTGAGACAACCAAAAGCTTTAACAATTCATATAGTTCCAAAGTGGAAACCAAGGGATTGAAAGCTAGTCACTAAAAAAAGTTTTTAAGTAATTTAATCATGAAGTGTTGATATTTTACTTAAAGAAATAAGAAAATTTAGAGGGTCTAAAAGCTATCTACAGAACAGTCAAGTTCCCAGAAATCCTCGTTAAGATATTTATTATACTTTCTTATTTTATTCTGGCTTTCTAGCAAATTCCAGTAACAGTATCTCTTCCTAATGATGATTTTTAAGATGTTCTGCAATCTCTGGAGAAAATGCTTTTGAGGATTCACTGTCCAGACACCTTGGTCCATGTTATGATTCATTTTAAAAAGTTTTCATCAGAGCTTCAAAAATAAATTCAACCCTTTTGTACCACTTGCACTAAAAGACTGTGCTCCAGAAAAGTGGAGTAATCTAGAGCGTGGTTACTGAAGATGCACAGACTCACTCCACAGCACTCTGGGAAAGTTCTCTACCTGGTGGGTGAGTTTCAAATGAGGGGTCCCTGGACAACTCAATCTTATTTTCTCAATTATTGGTTTTCTCATTGCCCTTGTTTCATGGGCCTTTACTATGAAAGTATTGACGCCACCAAAGTCACTACCATCTTGCAAGGGTAGATCAAGTTCTTGACTCAGAATGGTAGACAAAATTTAAGGAAAGTTTCCTCTTCAACAGCATGGCTCCAGGAAAGGTGGTAGGTGAGGTAATAGAAAAAGTGTTTCAATGACATAAAAGCTTCACATTTACTATTCTGCAGTTCTTGCTACCTATGTGTCACAAGGTCATAATGTGCTAGTCTTTGGGGATGTTTTTAGCGTTGGATTAGAAATCTTTGAAAGTAGAGTAGAGCCAAATTCCCTAATTTGTTCTGTGTGAGAACAGATCAGGAGCCCATTCATCCGCATACAAAATCCTGTCAAGACCCAGAGGAAGGGTTCCCAGAAACCTAATCTCCTAACACAAGCTCTTTTAAATATCAGTGTTTCATAATGATTAGGATGCTTTTAAGTGACATCCTTTTATTATCACAGACAATTCTGGTAACATGTGAATGGAGAAGTGAAAAAAATAAACATAATCCTCCCAGATCAAGGGGGCAGGGTAAGACTGTGCACCCATGTTGAAAACACACAGCAATAACTGTGTCCCCCCCAAATCTTCAGAAATGCTGCATCTGAGAGGGAAGTACAGATGTGATTCTAAGCAGAAACAATTATACTTTGAAACCAGCATTTAAGACATATACTTTTATTCATGGCAAAAAATCATTAAAACTAAATGAAAAAGATATTTATCCCTGCTTGAAGTAATTTTATAGATTTCTACAGCAACTGAAAAGAACGTGCTTATGAACCAAGTTAAATTGTGTCACCTATGAGTTCAAAAATATTACACTAAAATAAAAGAACTCATTGGAGAAATAGAAAGCAGTAAAAACTGTAAGAATGCCCAAGAAAGTGGAGAATGAAAATATGGAAACAACGTGACAATTCAGAAATTATCTTTGTTCTAAGTTTTCTATATATTAAGGGTTTATTTATTATTATTGTTGCTGTTATTATTTTAATAAAGAGAGTCAATATAGGTCTAACAGTTAAGAGATGAACTCTGGAATCAGACTGTCTAGGTACAAATCCCAGCTCTACTCTTCCTTAGCTGTGTGGTTTTTGGCAAGTGACTTAACCACTCTGTACCATCTCCTCATCTGTATAATAAATACTATTGTAAGGCCAAACCAAGGATAAATTGAGTTAATACATGTAATGCACTGTGCCTGGCCCACTGAATGTTTCATAAGTCTTAGGATGCCTAGACTTATACTCCCATCTCAGTGCACCTCACTGGTTTGTAGTTCTCGGCTCATGCCAGTGCTAGGCTTGTATGATCCCATAGGAAACAGAGAAGCCTACTCCCACTGGTGTTCGCAAACAGAACGCCACCCGGTGCCTGTGACCTGGCGTCCTCTGAATCAGATTGATGTCATAGGAATGAGACCAAGGGACAACCCCATTTTCTTTGTTTTTCAAAGAATGAACTCACACAATTATGTTTCACCAGCTTCAAATGCAATTCCTTGAATTTTGAGGTTTCTTTTCTCTTTTAAAAGGTATTTTATTGAAAAAAAACCTGACGCATTCGTTTCCTGATTGCCATTTCTGAAGCTGCCCTGCCAAGACTACATCATTCATCAAGGGGAGCATGTGCCAGCAGGGGTCTTCTCCTCTTTTTCTGAGGATCTATGATGTTTGTTTTTCCACAGAAACTGAGCTCTAAGTAAACACAAATTTCTATTTCAGAGTAAATGTTTTCAAGTCCCACAGCACCTTTGTTTTCTGAGAATGTCAATTTTATTTTTGTTCCCAAGTTGATAAAAAAAAGAAATAAATCGTTTAAAGAACACGTTTATTTCTTGCAACAAAATGGTCCAAGGAAATAGTCAAATGTTCAGTAAAGCAAGGCATTTGCTAAATAAATGAAAACTCCAGAAGCTAACTAGTAAATATGTGTTTGTGTGCATGCCCACGGAAGAAAAGGGGAAAGAAAGAATAAATAAGTTATGCCAGCCTTAAGTACAAAGTTCTGCGTCGTTACACATCTCTGGAAAGATTGTAAAGTAAAATCAGAAACAAACTCAGTCTCTGTTTCCCCAAAACCTTGGTTCAGGTTTGTCTTCCGTCTTCTGAAAAAAAGGAACTTGAAATTCAACATGAAACAGGATTGTGCTCAAATTCTGCAAAATACACTTAACAATGAAGTTTCAAAATGTTGACATCAGTAGGAGATCCACAAACGTAGGAAACGATGAAAGCCCTTGCAATTACTGAGAGAGTGACCCTGTGTGTCTCTTTACACGTTAATTTAACAATTTCTCGTAAGAAGCAGAGACATGAGACCCTCACGTCTCATACGGGCTGGATCTGTTGCATGACAAACTGTCCTTCAGGCATCCCTCCACGTCTCCCGAAGCTGTCTGCAAGTGGAAGTTCTACGGAATACAGTTTAAAGAGCCGCAAAATCAAGTGGAAGGTTGGCAACCATCTGTTGATTTGTGCTCCGTAGATAGACAATCCCCACCATTTAGAAACTGGAGTGGATTGTTTTGCCCTGAATGGTGTGAATTTCCTCTCCAGGCAGTCCCAAAGCACAGATAATGACCACGTTGTGCTGGAGAAGCCTGGCCTAGAAGCTTTGAGACCAGAAGTAAAATCATACATTGTGTTCCTTCTTCAGGAGGTCAACTTGCTTTATGCACACTATCTAATCAATTCTCAAAGCGTTCCATTGAAAGGAGGGAGAGGCAGCTACAATATTCGCTTTGCAGATGGATAACCTGAGGCTCAAAAAGGTTCAGCAGTTTTCCGAGGTCACAGTAGGCTATTGCCACACAGCAGCAATTACCTGGGCGATGTAGGCAAAAAGCAACAGACACAGACCCACAGGCTGCTTTTACTTACGTGGAGGCACAGACCGAATGACTACAGAAAAACAAGACCCAGCCAGAGGGATCCAAGTAAGCTGGACTATATGCCCAGATTCACCAGATGATTGACAGTTTTCTATTCCACTTGAAACTGGCAACAGCTCAGCAAGGAGAACAGGAATAAGGTCACAGATCTGCTATTTATAGGATATCAGCCACCACACTCAGCTGCTTTTCAGTTAAGGTGAATATTGAATGTAATTTTCTCCAACTCCATACAGAGAAACTACTTTCAGAAAAGGAAATTATAGAATTTAATAATATTTCTTGTGACATGGTGATTTGCTTTGTGACAATCTCAGCAACGTTTACCACATATTCATCTGGGCTTATTGACCATAAATAAAAATGCAGTCACATTCTTTCTTGCTCTGCAGATTTTTTTTTTTAATAAAGCAATAAAGGTTCCATGGGCTTTTTTTTTTCTCACCTGCAAAACATTCATTGAATTGCAAAGTTATAACAAAGCAGAGCACCAGTGTGGACGAGGAAAGCACAATATGACCATTATGAGGTAAGGGATCTAAAGCAACTGATGTGCCTGTTTGGCTGCAAGAGTTAATTCCTGTGAAAAATATACTTCCGCACATCTCCTTTGGCTGAGCTTGGTCTGAGGCTTGTGAAGGCTCCAGACAGAGAGCAGGGGGCGGGCCGGAAGCCACGGGTTCTTTTGATGTAGATTGATGCATGACAGTAGCTCCTGTGCTAAATATCAAGTCTTCTTTCTCTTCTGCATTTCTCCCAAATCATGAAAAGACGTTCCTTTAGCCCAAATACACAAATAATAGTCCTAGAGCACATCAAACGTTGCAGATAAAAAACGCCTCTTGTTTTTTATGACTCATCAACTGTAACCAAAACTAAACCAGCAGGCTGAAATGGAGACATTTGAGCGAGATTCAATATTAAAAATGAAAGGGAATGAAACCAAGAGAAAACTGCCCATGGGGCTGCTGTGAACTTCTAATTTGGAAGAGACTGATAGAGGATGAGAGATTGAGAACCCATTACCTACCCTTCAGGGAAAAGAAATAAATCATTTAAAGCCAACTGAGCCAACTGCCCGGGATCCTGGGGGTCCCAGTCAGCCTGGAGCTGCTGCCCCTGAGGCTGACCTGCTCTCAGCCCTGCAGTAGTGCCCACATTGACTGGATCATGGGGTCTCACCCTGGTGTGTGGGCAGCAATCGCCTAAAAAAAAATCTTGTTCAGCGTGCAGATTCCCAAGCTCTACCCAAACTGACATTGATGTGGTCAGTTTGAAGGTCCCGGGAATCTGCCTTATAATGAGAACCTCAAAAAATCTTAGGAGCACACCTGGAGGCTATGAAATTTATTGGTAATGCCATCTGGGGGGGTATTTCCAGAACTGCTTACACACCCAGGAATCTAGAGCATCACCTTACACCCTGCATCTGATGGACATGAGGACCAGCCTGTTTAATGGCTACTTACACACAAAGACCTAAGAACAAATCTGGAGGATATCATTCAAAGGTCTCTTTACACCTACAAAATGAGACAGAGATTAAATTTGTTTAAAATTTGTTTAAATAGTCATGACTGTAGCTGCCAATTTGGAATTGACAATTGGATACACAAGGCAAAATTTGGCAAAAAAGATCATTCAGAGACATTTCAACCCTACTATCCACCTTTTACATGTAAGAGCTACTTCTATGGCTGCATGGTTGATGCGTGTGCGTGTGTGTTTCTTCTCTGACCAGTATCTTCTGTGCCTTGCCCCTCCCCCACCTCACCATATGCCGGTCTTTCTTCCTGTGTCCTCACTGTTCTCTTTGTGTCATTTGACAGCCCCCTTTGTCCTCCTTTTCCCATCATCCAGCTATTGTGGATGCAATAAAGCTTACAAAGAGAGTTGCTCGTTGGGGAGACTGTTGACCAATTTATGGAGAAGAGAACAAGAATTGTCAAAATCATCACTGAGGTTGTTAATATTTTAGAATTTACAAAGCACGTTCACATTGTGTCATTTGACTTTCACAAAACGGACAAGCAAACTGAGGTAGTATAATTATGCCCAGTAAAGGTACTGATATTGAGAGTAGAAGTGACTTGTTCAAGGCCACATTGTGGGTAAAAGGCAGAGCCTGAATTTGGACCAAAACTTATAGTTTTAGTGACCCCACTCTTTACTTAACCGTTTGGGAAGAGGAGGACCCCTGGAACTACACGGAGTTTTGATCTTATTGAAGTGTTGCAGTTTGAAACTCAGGTTTAAAAAAATTGATTACATAAAACCACTGGAGTGTAAACAAGATTCAATTTATCCTGAGGTAATTTCTCCAGTGGTGTGAAGAAAAGTACTTTTTGCATTTTCCTAGAAAGGGGACAGAAAAAAATAACAGAGAGCAGTCATCCTGTAAACTGGTGTAAGGAGTGAATTCTCCACGTCCCCGGCACTTACGTTGCCTCTTCAAGGGTTCCTGGTGTTCCTGCAGTTCAGCCCAGTGGACCTCTGAACATTTTAAAGTTGACTATTCCCATCAACAAAAGGACAATATTCAATTACTCACCCTGTTTTAGCTGGAAAAATGCAGAATTAGCTGAAATAGACCACAGAACAATGTGCTGTTGAAACTCTTCTGTTAGGTTAGTTGATGCAGTTAAGTACCAGACAAGTCACGTAAAGAATCATCTGAGAAGGCCAATTTTCTAGGTTAGCTGCTAAGCTTGATCAAATAGATTAGACAGCAATTAACTCCACTGTACTTTGTAACTGGTAGATACAATATTTGAGGCCCAGAAGGATTCCCAAATTGCACTGTTACTCTTACAGCAGGAGACAACAAGTGCAAAATGAAAAAAGGTAATCAACTTTCAAGTGCTGTGTGGTCCTCTAGGTGTTGTAAAGCATCCTTAGCATTATTTTAAGCGAATATCATAGGGTTATTTTTAAAACACCTCCTCCAAACCAATTACAAGCTATTGTGAAGAGGCTTTAGAGAAGACGAAAAGAACTTAGTGCAATTTTAATTTGCATCCTTTATTGCCAGACTGTGAAACTCAGAATTTGCTAGGGATGTGACTCCAAGTAGTTCAAGGAACAGAGTCTTTAAAGCACAGGTCAGAAACCTTCATCAGAAGATTGTGCTTTAAGTCAGAATTCTACCTTACTTCTCTCTGTAGAGAAATTGACATCTCACATGGCTGGGTTTTCCTGGTTCAGAACGTGTCTGAGACCGGTGCTTAAGGCTGAGGCAGTCATCGCATTTGGCAGCTGTAGGTGGCAAGGATTCTGAAAACTCAGCAGTACGTGGATATTTCCTGCTTATGGAGGTCAAGAGAAGCAGTGGCAGTGAATCTGAGAGAGATTTCACCCAAAGGAGAGACTTAATGACAGAGTGGTGATGTAGATACTACAAGGACTTTACTTGGACTTTATATGGAGAAGATGTTAAATAAGTACTCATGTAGACTTAGAAAGAAATGAGGCTGTGTGACTAAGTCTACCCTAGAATTCTCCTCTCAACCCCACCTGCGTGTTCTGGAAAGTGTTAATACTCAAAGATATGCTATCTAGATTTTTTTCTAAAATAAAGTTAAAATATGTCCAGATTTATCTAAGCTTCTCTCATTTCACTTACGTTTCTTATGAAAATGCCCATTCTACTGTGCTCTGGGGCCACACCTTAACATGCTTCTGTCATGGATTCCTCCTCCTTTGAAGACTCAGTCATATGGATTTACAGGAATTGGGTAAGAGGTTATCAGATAGTTGAAATCATTATATAGCCCCAAATTGTCTTTGTTCTTCATCCCTGCTCTTTCTTCACTACAGTCACTTTCCTAGTGTTCCTTCACCTCCCAAGTGCCCAAGATCTGATTTCTGACCCAACATCCCTGCTTCAGAGAAAGAAAATCTGATTTAATAAAATGAATTCCCATTAGGTAATTTATATCTTAATGTATTCCTTCATGCAAGAATTTGAAGAAGGATTACAAAAACTAATGGTGGAATTAAGGCATTTGCCACAGGCTGTTGATGATTTGGAAGACTTTTCTTGGAGCCTCTCAAATACTGCTATGAAGGTGACCAATATCATCGTCTAATGAGCCTTGACCGTGATTGTACATAGAAAAATGCTTAAGATTCCGTAAGTAGATCTACAATGTAAACTTATGCCAGTAAAGAAGGCAGAAGATCATCCCCTGCTCTTTTGGCTACTGCAGCAAATACCTTACCAGGGAAACATTTTACAGAAAAATGAAAATAATATCCTAGAAGCTAATTAAATGTTCAAATAAATATAGAAGGTAAATACATGATGATTCAGGTAATTTAGCTCTTATATCTAAAATGATTCCCATATTTTGAACAAAAGATGACGAAATACATGAAAGTTGAAATCAAGTATCTTCTGATTGATCCAATAAATGTTTAATGCTTCACTTCACTTCATCTCGTGGACACAACAAGGGAGCACCTAGCAGACTGTGATTTGAGAAAGTTGTTGAAAATTCCCTCCAGGGTGGTCATGCCATATAAACACTGCTAGTACTTGTAGAGAACATTTAATGTACTATATCTAGGCTTTAATTGTTCTCTCTGGCAATTCCACGGGAACCACGCATAACAAAAGGGAGCAAGAAGACAGATAAAGACAAAGAGAAACATTGGCTGTTTTCCCGGGGCGCGGGGGGTGGGGGAGGACCCAATGTGTTTATGTGGATTTGTATAAATGTTTGCATACAACACGCACACACATATGTGAAAGAGACCTGGTTATGACATCTGAAATCACACGGCTCACTGAGAAACCCAGAGTTGATCAGGTTGAGCTCCCCACATTGGTGAACATTCTCTATCATATGGAGTTCTTTCAGAAATTCTGCATTTGGTCAAAAAAGGGTTCTTAGGTCATGGAATATACCAAATTGCACACATTGGAAGTGAAAGGATAGGAAGGCATGGGGACAGACAAAAGAATTGCTTTGCTTTATGTATTTATGAACTGCAATGTTTTATTTTTAACTTCAAAGCTATCTAAAGTGCCGAAAATGAGCAAAAACATATCCTAAATGGAAATGGCAAGAATATCCACTTTTTAAAATTAGCTTTGCAAATATATTTTATCTTCTTACAATCATGTGATTGGACTACTTTTGATGCTGAATAAGAGAGGGAGAGAAAGGAATGAATTTAATATTATTTGATCAAATTTACAAATATTTTCACACTGCAGTTTGAGAGATTTCACAAGGGTATTTCTATATTCAGCGAATCAACTTTTACATATTCAGAATAAATCAATGGGAAGAGTAAATAATACCGAGAAAACTCTAAGGGAGCATATTGCAATATCAAAAATTCTTGCAAAGTGTAGAAAGAGGAGTAAAAACAAAGAGGAAATTAACAATTTTGTTCCTTTACTAAATATTTGTCCTAAATCTACATGTGTTTCTCATTCATAAATTAATTTTTTCCATTAATAATCAGCAAATTTATATATAATGCAAATTTGATCATTTTTTTCATGATATTATTTAGCAACTATATGCTGTCTTTATTAGGAAAGGTTTAGCACACTAAATACATTATTAAACAAATTTTAAATAATAAAGTTAATAGAAAACTAATGAAAAAATAACTATACTATGTTATATAGTAGATTATGTTATACAGGAAACTATGAAATCAGCTCATATATAACATGAATGTATACCAAAGATAGAAGATGAATGAAATACAACCAGGAAAGCTTAGTTTCATAGTTTCCTATATAACATAGTCTACTATATAACATAGTATAGTTACGCTTTAATGTTAACAGGTGACTATCAAAAACAATTCAAACCCAGTTCTTCAAGTTGGGAAGAATGGAGAGAAAGATGAAAACTCATCAGCACAAAATTCATCCTTATAAGAGGATTGGTTCCCCCAAGATGAACCAGCTGTTAAAATGTCAAGTCCAAAGAAGTCAGTGCTTCTATGGAAGGCAAGACGTGAGCCCTTTGACTTCAAGGGACACATCTTACTTAGCTGTATAACTCCAGGAGCTGACACGATTTCACACTGAATAAATGCAGAAGAAACAAAGAAAGGAAAGAAGGAAGGGAGGAAGGGAGGCAGGAGCAGAGGGAGGGAGAAAAAAAGAGAGAGAGAATAGGAGGGAGGAAGGCAGCAAGGAAGGAAGGTGGAAGGAAGGAAGGAAGGGAGGGAGGAAGGAAAAAAGGAAGAAAGCAAGGAAGGGAAGGAAAGAAGAGGGAGAGACTGAGGGAGGAGGGAGGAAGGAAGCAGAGGGGCTAGATTAGGAGACGGCAAGCACATTTTGTTGTTGTAAATGAGTTAAAATACTTAGAATTAAGCTAATTATATTCAACTTAAAGTTGCCCTAATTCCCCCAAAAGAGAATGAGATGCATTTCAGAACTTACACAGTAGTAAGCTTGAAATTGATCCCCAGCCATTTTCTAAAATGATCTGTTAAACGGACACTAAATAGGTAGGCTCTCAGAAAACAGCATAGTGAGCACTAAGAGCTGGCATGATTCACTAAGAAAGTTACATAAATTAGCCTTCATTTTATTTTTTTATTAGGTGACTGGATTGTACGTTTATAGGGGGGCCCATATTGGAAGCACAATGTACTGCATCTTAACTGCAAAAGGTATTGGATACGGCCTCATGACATCCTTGACTGTACAGTTACGTGGACTCACAGCTGCTTGACACTTATATTGGAAAAGTGTTTATTAATAGGATTTTATTAACCAAAAAGATAGCTTCTAATATCTTGTTCAAGTCCTTAGTCCACAGCTCAGTCTTATTGTGTTTTAAAAGGATAACTTGGCTAAAGATAGAAGGGATATCTTAAAGCTTAGGAGAAGTAGCAACAAACAAGAGTCGAAATTATCTTAATAGATTAAAATGCCAATCTTAATAATAAATCAAAATTTAAAAGGATAAAGATTAAATCTTGCTTGTCAGTATAATAATCAATTGCCGGGTGTATTGCTTGTATAAAAAGCTCTGGTAATTTTAGTTAACTGGAGATGAAGGATGAGCTAACCGATTCACAGGGGTCCAAGTTGTCCATGGACAGAATTCAAGGGTCCACGGATTTGAAGGGGGAAAAAAATACATTGTTATTTTCACTAATCTCTGGCTGAAATTTAGCATTTCCATCCTTATGAATGAAGGCAAAATATCACAGTAGTATTAGCAGTAACTGTACCTTTGTCAACAATTTAATCACAGATATTTTCCTATTACATTACCATTTTTGCACATATCTCAGATGGTGTTTGTGCTTTACTACTTGAAAAGTAAGACATTTAATGGAGCCACCACTAGATCCTGTTAATAATACGTTAATAAAGGGACGTATACATACACATGTATAATACTAAACCACAAATTCCTTTCCAATACTTTGATAATTCCATTTTAATATAATTTGTTGATCTGTAATTCCATGCATTTTATTTTATACACTTAAAAACATTATTCTGAGAAGTTGACATTTTTAAATACTGTAGTACAAAAATAGGAATTCCTTCAATAAAATTTAGACATATTGCTTTAAAAAGTAGGCTGCATTTATAGAAATACGTGGCACGGTACTGTTTCATGGGAAGTCTGCTGGTCAGCTCACATGTGCACAGATCAAAGTTGGATCTGCATTTCAATACTGGAGTATGTTCATGGGGTGGAGAGAAGCCATGACCAGGGAGATGAAAGTCTAGAAATTATATACTGAGGAACATAATTCCTCTGGAAGCAAATGCTAATAAGTGTAAGACACTAAGAGGAACTGTGATGCGGGCAAAAAAACATGTGTTTTGATTTAGACAGAGCTGCAAGTACCTCCCACCTTCACCACTTACCGCCATGTTATCTTAGGTGGTTATTCAACATTCTGATTCTCAATTTTGCTGTTTGTATCTTAAAGATAATACATACAGTACAGAGTTGTGATGAGGATTAGGAAACAAATGCGTCAAAGACTCTGACAATGTCTGACACATAACAGATGCCCAAAAGTTGCATCATGGTTCACATGGCCTTGGAAGGGATTGAAAATGCTCAACTTCATATGTCCAGGTGTCTTCTACTCCAGCAGCGGTTGGGGGTAGTTTGGATGGGCCCTCCTACCCTCAGGACTGTTACATAGAAGCTGAACTGCTGTGTTTTATCTTGCTGCAGGGGACAGGGAAGGACAAACGACGTAAGTCAGATTTTAGTTCACTATCTTGAAGAACTGCCTAGCAATCAAAGCTGTCCAGTAACGGCCTTCACTCCTTCATAAACTATTGGGAATCTTTCTTCTCCACGTGCTCATGCGGAGACTGGATCCCATGCACTCTACATGTGGTCAGAGAAGAGCTGGCTGTGATGGGGCGGCTGCCCACCAGGCCTCACAGATTACCCCTAACTGTGCAGCTCAGAGTTTCTGTAGCTTCATGAACAAGGGCTAAACACAAATCATGCATCAGCCTGTCAGATTCAGCAAATGTTTTCCCTCCCCTTCTGAGGACCATAGTCATCATTTAAATAAACAGATGATTAACTTGAGACTAGAACTCTCCACCTCTGGTAAAAGGGACACAATATTGGTCAGGGAATATTTATATTTCAAAGAAATACAGTGACAGTCATAGCTTCAGGATTACAAAATGAAGTAAAGTTCAATTTTGTAGTAATTAATGACCATGTAAAATGGCTGAAATGATAATAAAAATGCACATGAATATGCTATAATCGAGGGAATGCTTACACAGGCTCCTGTTTTCTCAGGAGAATTCTGGTCCTAAAGTTATTTCCAAACAACACCAAAAAGGCCTGTCAATGGACAAGCCCATCTCCATACGTGGCTGGGCAGCAGGTCAGGAAATTCTACTCTGAATACCAGCAAAAGAATCATAAACGTTTTCTTGCCAGACGTACTTCCCAGATGTAAGGACATAATGATTTAGCAAGTAAGGATAGATAGAGAGAAACAAGAAAGTTGGACAGAAATAAACGAGTTATTCCGTTGTTTTAATAAATACTCAAACACCCAAGAGATATTTATCATGTGTTGTACAGCTAACGTTTCGAACATTCTTTTTCTCATTTTTCCTTAGCATATTCTCTCTCTCTTTTTTCTCTGGCCATTTCCTCTCCCAAAAGGGGCCCCTTGAATTGCTTACAAACTCGGTTTTCTCATGTTTCCACATTTAAAATGTCCTCCCCTTCTGCCACTCCATCTCTGTTCTGCAAAATCTATCCAAAAATAGAAATAACCTTTTCCAAAGAAAAGTACATCCTGATAAGGTAACAGTTGACGAGTCACTCACATTTCCAAATAAGCTAACCCTAATAAAAAGAAGCCTGAGCAAAAGGTCACACCATTTAAAACTATTAGATGCACATAAACGTTTACCATTATTCGGTATTTATCCAAATATAGGAAAAAAACTATAGAAAAGAGGTTTCGGCATACATGTCAGTATCTAAAGATTTTCCACATAAATTGTTTGCACATTAAATTCTGGCCTAATTCACAGTCATGTAACATTTTACTTCTGTCCTCTTTACACAGACAATAGTTATTTAAATCCTTCCTGTAAAGGTGGCACAATATATAGTATGTTGTAACTTAAAAATCTGAATACACAAGATGATTAAGTGTTGTGATATCACTGCAAAGGTTCTAAGACGAAAAGTCATTCTCAACACAACACTCCCTTGGGATTTCCCATTCGTGGCTGAAAGTCCCCTAAGGGGGGACGCCCCTGCTCGGAAGTGCCCATCCAGGAACTCGGCCTTTCCACACCCCAACAGTGAGCCTCTGCTGAAGAGCGAACTCATAGCAGCCACGTTCCCAGAGAATGTACAAAGTCGATCCCAACTTATTAAGATCCAGTGAGAAGTGTAACTGCTGAAGCGATCAGCTCATTCTCTGTAGTTTTATGGGGATTCAAACTAAGATGCCTTGGTGAGCAGTGAATCAGAAAGAGAGAAAAAGAGGGCTTTAAAGATGAAGAGGATGTCTGATTGTTGAGCCTGAGGCGTCTGGACCACTGAGTATGGACAGTCTAATTTCTCAGACCAGGTAACTTCCCCCCGAGAGTGCTAGAGTGGTTACTGCCAGTGATGGCCTTATTCTACTTCCTTATAGCTGAACAATATTCCAATTATACACTTTTCCTTAGATACATAAATACTTTCAAAATATATAGTCAAATACTGATGATCTGTGTACAATTTTTACTTTTTAAGTGATTTTGTATTTCTTTGCTCTGATCCACTAATTTGCTGATATTAGCGTTTTGCTCTAAGGGGTGAAGGTGGTGGACATTTCTCTTTAAAACACAAAAGTAAAAAATGTACACTTGTTGGTAACATGAAATGTGGCCAAGAAGATCATTATATAATCACATCAAAGGCGATACGTTTAGAAGCTACGACCTGCGTAGAGTGAGACTGACTCCTGGACCCACCATATCCCACTTGTGTGTGCATTGGTCAAATTATTTAATCTCTCAGATCCTCAGTTTGATTATCTACAAAGTGAGAATAACATGAATATTTGTGAAGATCTAATTGATGAGTGATGTGTAGAGAGTCTGATGCACTAAGGGCCATGGTACATTCCTCACTTGATTTCTTTTCCTCATTACCCACTCTCCTCCAAAAACAATGAAACTTGTATCATTTCCCATTGTATTTCCAACAAGTTAAGTGAATTTATGTGGGACTCATGTATGTTCCCCTGATTTGCACGTCCAGTCCTTCCTTTCCAGTCACCCGTGGGGATGAGTGAGTGTCTTGATAAGCAACAGCAAAGTCACCTTCAGGATTGGCATCTCCTCCCACACGCATTCTCCCTTCACAGTGTTGCTTTCTCAATCTGTCCTATGTCCATTTACACTAGTGACACATTGCTTAGAGTAATTGCTTCCCATGTGTCTGCTGCCCTAATATTTCACCTTCTTGAGAGTAAAGGTTTTGCTTCCTAGTTTTTTTAAACTGGCCCCCTCAGTCACCTAAACCCCCACCCCTCCCTCTAGCTAATGCTTCAGTGGCATTAATTCTGTGTTGACTGCCTGGCTAATGAGAAATTATTTTAGCTCTACAGAAGGAGGAAGTCTATGAAGGAGCTGTTAGATATATCAAAGCAGCAGGAAAAAAGAGGAGAATCAATGAAGGTGAGGAAATTGCTTGTTCTTCCCCTCCTCAAACAGGCAAATGATTTATTTGCTTCAATTTCACAAGGATTACAGGTCCCTTCCCTATGGCTACTTTCTACAAATAGTGGTAGCAAAGAAAAGCCAGGAATGCAAATATTGAAGCAGACATAACAGAAACATTTGGGAAAAAAGGCTACAATGAATCAATAGGTAATTAGAGTTACAAAGAAATTAAAGAATATAAATGCAAACATTTTTCTCGAGTGTATCTTATGTCATCACATCTTAAAATATTTGCCATAAAAAGCTATATTTTCAAAAGATGAGTGTCTATCATGGCACATATAATTGAGTACATGTAGATTAGAAATACTGATAATTAAACCCATACACAATTTCTGAGTAAATTCTCTGTGAACAGAAATAAAAATGAATAACTTCATAATGGATAAAAGACAAAGTTCTGCATTGATTAAAATGGGATTCAAGGAGAAAAAAACAAGGAATTCAATAGGCAGTTATTGTCTCTCTTTTTCTGTCCCATAAAGATCCTTGAAGAACTTTTCCCTCCTTTCAATTCCCAAGGGAGAGACATTAATTCCAGGAATGTGCTTCTACTGGGATGGGAAACTGCACATTAGTTACAAGAGAATTACACCTAGAAACAAGTGTTCGAATTATGGACAAATTTGGAGGGAAATTAGTAAAGAGGATTCAAATTAGTGCAAAATCAAATCACAACAGACAAATGGGAAAACAAATCTCATCTGGATGTATGACAGTCAGATTTTTACCAAATAATAAAAGTGGGAAAATACCTTCAAGATTTAAATTTCCTCATTTAAATGCAGCCCTATTAAAACTTGGTAATTCTAAGTGAATATCATACCTTTCACATTGTACAATCAATATACGATGTTGATTAACATGACCTGATGGACGAGAAAAAATTTTTCCTTTAAAAATATTTCACAATGATCACAAAAGCAGCTTCTTCCAAGTTACACATTGAAATTATTTGAAAATGTTCTATTCTGATAAGAAAAAAACATTTTTTTTTTACAATACTTTCTAAAAAGTGTCTTGGCAAACATTTCTTATTAACATCAAAGTGGATTTATGTTGATGTTTTGAAACTTTTAAAGGATTTCATGACACTCGGAGATAATTCTTGACACTTGAGAGTCACAAAGCACAGGCAGTAAATAGCTTATCTGACAAGACGATAACACTCCAGCTGAGGGAACTCTAAAGTGGAAGGACTAAAGGAAATGCTGCTGCAGGAGAAACTCTAACACACATGTAACACATGCAAGAAGTGATGCAGAGGAAGTCCTTGAACTTGGAAAAATGCGTCTCATTAAATTTTCAGAGCTCTTAGAAAAATGAGTTAGTTTTACTCAAAACTTAAAGAAAGAAGGACAGGTGGATAGGAAAGAATGGCAGCAAGCTATGAGAGCTTGCAAATAAGGTTTATGAGGATAAGGCAGCTTAGAGTGATCTGTGGCTTGAGGTAACTCCAGGATTAAGGTACATGTACGTTTGCCATAAATGAGGAAAATGTAGTCAGAAGTTCTGGAAAAAATAATCAATGCCAAAGTCAGTGTGTCTTTGTGCGCGCATGTGGGTGTTTCGTATGTTTGAATGACTGGAGCCATCTATCTTGATGAATCCAGTTGAATTATTATCCTTTTCTCCAGGAACTAGATACAAGACTTAAAATATGAATGAGACTGGTTGAGACCAGTTACGGGGATAAAAGACAACAGACTCATGCTCCTATTTAGGATAAGAATAGGAAAGAAAGTTAACAGAAACTAAAGAACTAAGGAAGCAAATTATATATATATATATATATATATATAAATATATATATATATATATATATATATAAAGCACTTTGTAGTCTCCAGGATTATTATGGCTATTAAATAATTTCCAGAATTCTTAATTCTGAATAAGGGGTTTGGTAGAGGAGGAAGGGGAGGAAAGGAGTGGGAAGAGACAGATGGAGATGGAAACAAGAAGAGAAAGCTAATGGAGAAAGATTGTTCACTATTGCACATCTATTTGTTCTTTTAATCTCTCATTTTACAGCTGGTCTATGACAGTTCCATTGATTTGTCACAGGTTAAATTTATCGAAAACTTCTAAAGAGACTTTGTAGTTGGAAACAACTAGCATCTATTGCGATCCTTTTTAGTACCAAATTCTCTGCCAAAGACTTTACAGAAATTATCACATTAAAACTCACAATAGCCTAGAACGTAGGTATTACTATTATCAACTTTTTAAATGATAAGGGCACTGTTGTATTGTCATGTGCCCCAGGTTGTACGTGGAGGGGCTGCAATTCAAACTGGTGTCCTCTAGACCTTCAAGTCCAGACTATTGAGGACAATGTCGGCATGCTGTCATTGCATCATTACACCAGCAATTACAGTAACTCTTTGCATTAAACAAATATTTCTCATGAAAGTTACTTACTTCTCACCATTCTCCCAATTTCCTCAAGGACTTTTCTTCTTGAATGTTCCCCATCACTTCAAATTAACTTATCCAGGACTAAATATGCATCTTGTTCCAAACTCAGCTCACCTGAGTTGAGGGTAGTTGCTGGAAACATTTTTCCATATTCCTCTTATATTATTTCTCACCAAATCTGTCCCCATATCAGGTCAACCTTTAACACAGATGTTTCCATCCAGCATGCACTGGCCTACGCTCCAGGAAGATTTTAGATGTGTTCAAAATATTGATCTTTCCAGGCTTTGGGGCTGGCACACCACGGCTCAAGCAAGAGCAGCCCCCTCACCTGTACACACAATGGGCTATAATATTTTTTTTTCTGAGTGAACTGTGATCTTAAGTTTGGGAAGCACTGTTCTAACCGATACTATGCATCAGACTGGCTTACTTAAAATATCACTTTCACAATTTCTTTTTCTTGAACCTGAACCCCACACATCTCCGTTAAAAAACCTATTTGTATAGTAGTGATTCTCAAACTTTTTAGGTGGTAGAAGCTGTTTTTTAATGTACTCAGAATAGCTAGCTTCATCAATGTGACATGGAAATATGATCACTTTTCAAAAATATTTTCAAGTAATTTCTCAAACTACCACATTCTTACTAGTAGAAAGTCCAGCATCTCTTTCCAACTACACCTTTTCTCTGAATGCCAGATCTTACTCAGTCCAAATTGGCTTCACTTTTTTCCCCAAATCTTCAATGCAGGGAGAAATGAATCAGAAAGTAGACTGATTTTGCTAGCGCTTTCTGCTACTATATATACTATACTATATACTATAGTGTGTTGATGTCAGAGACTAGCTCCGATGCTCTCATAAGCCTGGGGTTGCCACAGTGGTTACAGGCCCTACATGGGCCACAGTAGTGAGTTCTACCAGGACATCAAACATGTCAGGCATCTAGGTTCACACTCACTTGTTCAGCCATTGGTACCCAAATTGCAATACCACGCCAATGTGGCTGGCTACTAAGGACACTCTAGCCGTGCTTGTTTTTATGTAGCTCCCAAAACTGCTGTTCAATCCCTCCTTTCCTTCGGAGAACCCTGGTATTCTCTTCTGCCTCAGGACCTTGGTAGGTGCCACTGTGGCCCACTCACAAAAGTTTCTGACTTCGTATGTGTATGGTCAGTTCCATGTTGGAGTAACTATAGGTCAAGATCATATCCAGACGTGGTTTTTAATCTGCAGATTCTTATCCTTAACTTACCAGCATCTGCACTGATATTGACATGTACTCTGAGATCCTCTGAAACAAAGGTAAAATCCAACATCCTGAGTAGGAATTTTGCTGGTGGGCTGCATCTTCTGGTAGAGAAATCTTAAAGGAAAGTAATTTAATTTGGTGTATGAGTGTGGTTTTGTTTTGTCAGCCCTACTAGTTTCCAAATTAGAGGACTTTAAATCAAACTTAGATTACAGGCTGAAGGCAAAAAGTGCTTCCCTTCGTCTCGTGCATCTTTGCTTTCTGATGGATTGGTTCTGGCCCGAGTTTACCTTTCTTGATGAAAACATTGAGAAACAATCAAAACAAGCTAACATTTTGAATTTTCTCCACCATTCCTCCAATGACTATACCTTGTGTGAGCATGTGGTCTCCAAGATGTAGCAGGCAAAAACTTGACCAAATGTTTGCAACCACATATCATGGTCACCAGTTTTCCAACCCTCAAAATCTGAGTACTTAATATCTATGTAACACATCCCACAAATAATAATGGCTTAACAAGATAGTTTATTTCTCTTGCATGTTAAAGACATTCAAAAGGAGAGTATCCAAGACAGGTATGGTAGCGTTATGGTTTAATGAAGTACCCAGCCACGTTTAGCTATCACTTTGACGTCTTCAGCATATGACTTATGTTCTCAAGACCGTCATCTGGAAATTAAACTGAATTTGTAAATTAAACTGAGTTTATCTATCTATCTATATACGTCTCCACATGTAAATATATATCCTCATAGATACATACGTATAATTGACATGGAGCCCCTATCTATGATGAAATAAGCCCCTACTAGGATGAAAAATCTATCACAGGGAATGTTTGCCATAATTTGTTATACAGAATAATAGTTTCTTATTTAGACAATATTTAACACTCTTAAAACTAATGGCAAAAAAAATTATATCACTGAAATGAATCTTTGGCCAAAATCTAAACTGAATCAAATTTGTAAGTTTGCAAAAAAAATTGAGTTACTTTCCCCATACCTATAAACTTCTTGAATTCAGTTAGCACTAGACATAACATATTACAAGAAAGACAGTTTGTTTTGCTGTTTATAGCCTGAAAAGTACTGGATATCTCCCAGGAAATTCCAGTCTTAGGAGGATTCCAACAAACTGCAGAGCCGAGCGGTTCAGATTGAAGCACAGATTGGAATCAGAATGTGGACAGTATTCCAAGTCCAACGTGTCTGATTTTTGAGATTCAGCCTTATTCCTGCAGGCGCCTACAGTGAGATATTTATGAAGAAAATCTGGAGAAAAAATAGAGTCAATATGTCAATATATAACCTTCATTACTGGCCTAATGAAAATTGAAATTTATCGCTTTCATATAATTCATTATTTATTCTGAGATAGATGGTAGCTGCACATAGTTTTTTAAATTTCATTTTATGCTGACCTATAATATACAAAGCTTTGAAAAAGCTTAAAATCTTGAATGACAAATGTCATGAGATCACGTTTGTGTGATCTTCCATAAAATAAGTTGTTCTCATATATGTTTAAAATATGCTTTTGGTATCTATTCATGTGTTATTTAGCAAAATTTTCACTACAATGTATATTAAATGCATTTACTTCATAAAGGTACTTATGGCTTTAAAAAGCAGGTAGTATACATTGAGCCATAAATTAGTGGGTTATTTCTGTAAGAAGAAGTTGAATGTTCATATAAAGTAGCCCTTCTTCCTTTTTACTCTACGCTGTTGGTCCTAATTTCCTTATCTATTAAAATATGCTGCACATGGAAGGTATTCAATAAATGAGGTTAAGTAATAGGTAGGTCAGTGGTAATATTACAATTACCTTTGTACAAGGAGATGCATTAAAAAGCAATGTAGGTCAGTCCTGCAGAGCCTGAGGAACTGGTTCTAAGCCCGGAAACGGGTCTTTTAGATTCTCCTGAAGATCACTTATTCCCCACATGACATTTTAACTCACTGGAGTCACTAACAGACATAAAGATGACAAATGATTCAATCAGCGTTGTTCCACTTCAATCACTGAGTAGAGCCAAGTTCCTTTAAGATTTCCAGACGTCACAAAGCTCCAAGTACTCTGTAATTAGAAAAGCCTGTTAACAAGAAAGAGTTACCGACAACCCCGTTTCACTTTTTGATATCCATTGATTTTTTGTTTTCAGAGGAGGGGTTTATTAGATTTATTGATTTCATTTGACAATTTATATACACAATCCTATGGAATCTGTGCCAGCATGAGAAAAGTGGACTTAGGACCATTGATAACTATTTCATTAATTCTCCGGTACATAATATTTGTACTCTCTTTAATAGTCTTTTTTAACCCAGAAAGACATATTTTCCCTGTTTTCAGTATCTGACAGATATGTTTCCAATTTCACTATTCCACTAACAGAGAGAAAATGGACAGAGAAAAAAGTGGACAGAAAGAAAAAAAATCATATATGATTACCTGGTAATCATATATATATGTATTAATTTTTTCTTATTTAATATACAAATTTAAATAATTATCCTGCATGTAGAAATTAGGAGAGCTAGATTTTCATCCTAGCTCTGTCCTTACTTTCTGGGTGACCTTGAATAAGGCAGTTACTTTCCTGAGCAATAACTTTCTTGTTCTTAAAAGGGAATGGTGGTGCTCACATTTCCTTTTCCACAGCATTGTCATAAGAATCACATAAAACAATTTACATCAAATGCTTTTAAAGTATAAAGAATTTGATAGTAAAATGTTAGCTTTCTTAAAAACCAGCCCAAAATATATGTAATGCGCATCAAAGAGAAACTAGACTTCATTATTGGTATTTCAAAATGATTATTTGCTTTATAAACAAATTTGCCACAGGATTACTATTTTCATTTAAGGGAAGTATGAAAGAGGAGAAAGAGAAAGAGAAAATGTTGGATATATTTGGGGATAAATTGTTACTCAACTTCTTGGATCCTGGCATAAAGTGCTTAGAAGTCTTTTTTTTCAATTATTCAGATTATATTAGGAAGTAGATCTCAATTTACTACTAGCGTGAATTTTACACCACTGTATTCCACCAAGAAGGAATCTGAGTGCCTTCTCAGTGTGATTATCACATCCTAAGCATTGGTCTATTCTAGAGGTCAACATTTGCACTGTGGTCCGTGTGAATGGTGACTCACAGAGTTGTGCCCCCTCCAGCCTGCACAGCCATACAAGACAGCGCTGCTCAAGAAACAATGAGCCTGTTTCCAGTCCATTGGGACCGAGGAAATGATTTGGGGACAAACTATCAAGGCTCTCAGAATACATGTGAAAGTACAAATTCTGAATCTAAGAGGGCAGAATGTTTCCTTACTTAAAACTTCCTAACACACCTCTAAATAGAAGACCACTAATTTCATTTTTGTAGAACTTATCAGGAGCACAGTTATGACATAAAGCAAAGGTTACAATTGTTTCTATCACCTCTCTACTTCAGAGATCTAATAACTGGTATTTTCTAAATCAGAATCTCAATTTTTGGATGCATTTCACATTCCCATCATTCTAAACTCTCTGTAAAATTAAGAATGTGCGTGCATCAGCCATCTACTTTGAATATTTAAGAAGCTGGTAGCTCTGGGGCAGATGGGAATATGAATGAGTTCTGCGTTTTCAATGTGGCTTGTGTATATGTTTTAGGATCACAGACCCCCTCAGAGGGGCCTCATGCAGATTTTTCTTTCTTTGAGGTATTTGTCTCCTTCGGCATAATTTGTTGCTGACCAGAATGAAAAGACAAGAAAACACTCCCTTCCGATGGTATGGTTTCATTGGCTAATTATTTTGCAAACTAAAATGAAATCCATACTAAATTCAGAATTTAGAGTTTTCTAATAGCTTATAAATGATTTAATTTTTTGTGTGTGATTCCACTGGATTTCACCTTTCATTCCCCTTCAGCAAATCGCTGAGAAGGAAAGTCTTCTCTGCGGCCCCGGGTGGGGCTCTGGGCTGGTGCCACACGCTGCTGCCTGGGAGCAAGTGAAGAGAGCAAGCCGGTGGGACATGTTGACGTTGCTTACACAGGATGCTCATGTGTGCAGTGCTGCTTTCTACCCCAGCCTGCGCACACATTCACACATACACACTCCTAAGCAGGTCACTGAAGATTGCACTTGTTCTTTTGAAAATAATTCTTAGGAATAAATGAGCAAAAGACATGGCTTGTCAACCCTATTCTCTCCTGTTTTCCTCTTCCTTCCCTCCTTCCTTCCTTTCTTCCTTCTCTCCCTCCTTCCTTCCATTCTTTTTTTCTTTTTTAAAGATTGGCATCTGAACTAACATCTGTTTTTCAATCTTTTTTTTTTTCTTTTTTTCCTTCTCCCTCCGTAAGCTCCCCAGTACATAGTTGTATATGAGATGCCCCCTCAGCATGGCCTAATGAGCGGTGCCATGCCCATGCCCAGGATCTGAACCAGTGAAACCCTGGGCCACCGAAGCAGACCACGTGAACTTAACCACTCAGCCATGGGGCCGGCCCCTCATTCTTTCTTTCTTCCTTTTTTCTTTCTTTCTAATTTCTTTTTTTGCTGGAGAGGTTTCTGAAGTTCAACAGCGATTTCTTTAATTAAGAGGAAATAAAAAACATGAGAGAACAAGAAGGAATAGTAAACAGTTCCCTCCACTGCCTCAGGGGTTGGTTACAAAATAAACATTTCCTAGACTGGCCCACATCTCCTATAATGAGAAACTCTGGCTGGTGAGACTGTGACTGCAGCCCCCCTTTAAAGGCATTCACTTGGAAAAATTAAGTGACCCACTTGTGTTGACTAAAGAGCATAGCAGAGGTTTTTCACAACCACCTACAGAATTTCTTGACAGGCTGCCTTGTGCGTATGCTGCCTTTCCTGAAGATCTCTCTGCTGCGTTTTGTTTTAATGTTTCCGCCTTCTCACTGGTGATTCAAAGTTTAAGGTGTTCCTGTTAAGCCTCTATATAAAATAAAAACCCTTAACCCAAGAGAAAGAGAGAGGAGAAGGGTGTTCAGTTTGAGTTTTGGTGGGCCATACAGAGGCGGGAAAGTAGTGCTACATTTTTTCCTTCTCCAAACCAGAACATTCTGATAAAAGGAGATTGCTCACATTTGTAAAATTTGCCTTGAGCTTCTTGGAGGAAAGATACTACATAAAATATAAAAGTAAGTAATGATCTAAATGCATAAGAATAAAAGAAGCACATTCTAGTAACAACCAAAGATGTTAACATCGGTCAAGAAATGCAGGGAGAAGTTGCGCTAGGATACTTTGTGCAATCCAGAGGCATGTCGTGTATCACAAAGTACCACGGCCTGTCAAAACTGGGTCACTACCTCTCACATAATAAACACACACGAACTGTTAACGAACAGGAAACGCTATTTCTAATAAATCATGTGCAGATAGAAATACGAGACTGACCCAGCCAAAGTCACTGGAAACACAACTGAATTCTAGCTCAGTGTTTCCAAGCAAGAAAAACTCAAAAGGTTTATCTTTCATAACAGTAAAGATGAAAAGAGGCAAATATCTAAACCATCCATTTACCTGCCCTTCGAGCTACAATTAGGGGCTATTAATTTACGAAGGTGTTTCTTCCCTTGTCAGCAAGCACAGCAGTAAATACTGAAACACGTAATTCACTTCCAGTTCTCGTCGTTCTCTACATCTATTTTTTTTGACCCAAACACAAAAGGCATGTTTCTTTCTACTACATTAAATCATTGATTTCTGCTCTCTGTTTTGACCACTCTATTCAGAACCCAAAAAAATACACTCAAATAAATTTGCTTCTCCAAAATGTGAAATCGTGTGTACTTTCAAATGTCACTTTAAAAAAGAAATTATTAGCTAAACATCTCGGGAGTGAACTGGGAACGAGGAAACACAGAGCGTCTTAGTTTACTCCAGGCCTGGATGGGTCTCACTGGTACCCACTGACATCTGCTTGCTATTGCTTCCTGTTTTCTTCAGCTTTAATATTTCCCATTTCTGTTCCAACAATCCAAATCCAATACAGATTTCACAACTCTGCATTTGTGTCACCCTTTTTACTCTTTAGAAATTTCCTTGAAAATAACAGCTTTAAATTCTGTCCCTTCTCCGAATCCTTTCTGCAGCTAGATTTCGGACTGCCCTACTTACGACTCGATTATTTTGTATTATGTATGTTAGGCTTGTCATTCATCCATTCATTTTGCAAGCATTTATTGAGTGCCTACTATGGGCCAGGTATAGTTCTAGCCTCTGGCATACAGAAGTCAATGTAACAGACAAAAAGCCCTGCTCTAATTGGAGTTTATGTTTTTTTTTTAATTTCATTGAGGTCACATTGATTTATAACATTATATAAATTTCAAGTGTACATCATTGTATTTTGACTTGTGTATAGACTGCATCATGTTCACGACCAAAAGTCTGGTTGCCATCGATCACCATACATATGTGCCCCTTTACCCCTTTTGTCCTACCCCCATCCTCTTCCCCTCTGGTGGGGAACCACCAATCTATTCTCTGCATCTATGTGGTGTTTATCTTCCACGTATGAGTGAGGTCATATGATAATTGTCTTTCTCTGTCTGACTTATTTTGCTTAGCATGATACCCTAGAGATCCATACACGTTGTCACAAATGGCCAGATTTCATCTTTTTTATGGCTGAGAAGTATTCCATTGCGTGCATATATATATATATATATATAAATATATATATATATACCACATCTTCTTTATCCATTCATCCGTTGATGGGCACTTAGGTTGCTATCAAGTCTTAGCTATTGTGAATAATGCTTTGATAAACATAGGGAATGTAAGTTGGTACAGCCACTATAAAACAGTATGACAATTTCTCAAAAAATTAAAAATAGAGCTACCATATGATCCAACTATCCCACTTCTGGGTATTTATCCAAAAGAACATGCAGCTTACATTTTATTGGGAGTTGTATATAATAAAAAAATATAAACAAGTTAAATATAAAGTGTCAGGTAGTGATAGTGCTAAAAAAGAAAAGCTAAAGCAGAGAAAAGAGATTAGAAATCTCATAATAATGATATATGTGGGGGTAAGTGGTATACAGAGAGTTCTTATCTACCTCGTTTTGCTGAAGACAGCTGAAAACTTCCTTACAAAGTGGCATAAGAAAAGGCTCTTGCAAATCACTATGCATAGTTCCTAACACACTGATGGACATAACACAGGTAACAATAAATCCTCAGTAATTAATTCTTTCAGCTCTTCGCCATTGTTTTGCTTTATAATTATAAATAAGGAATCTTCCTCTCTGATTGTGATTCTCTAACAAATAAGAAACTAAAAGATCTTAACACTATGCCAAAAAAAAAAAAACAGTGATACTGTTTTGGAGTCTAAAGTCTGGAATTTTGAATTCACCTCTAATACCCATTTACTTTGAGAACTTGGCCAAATCAGCTTTTCTCAGTATCTCTTTTATCATTTGTGAAACAGTAATAATTATTCCTGCTTCACAGAATAAGGACCAATGAGGTCATATACTTGACAATATTTGTAAGCTGTTCTACAACTGGAGGTTATTACTACTATCTAATGAGAAGTGTGAAGGAAAAGAGAATTCCAAGATGCCCAGTCATGAGAGAGGTGCAGGTAAAAGGAATCTAGGCTGCAAAGAGCTGAGTTCAGAACTAGAGCATTGAGACCATGCTCACCACATTTTGCAAGGCTGTATTTTGAAACTTGCCCAAAGGCTTCAATCAATAAAAGCCAAAGTGGCCACTGGCTATAAGGAATTAATCTCCAGAAGCTGTACGGGATGTGCCCTTGCAGTTTATCCTTAAATGGGGAAAAGCAATCACACACAGAGAGTGTCACACAAAAAACACCAAGTCAATCAGCCCTGAAATCGTTACCAGGAACTTGAGGCAAGCAGCATACTGTTGTTTCAATAACCAACTGAACACAAGCTTCACTCAGCCCCTCTCCTAGAGTTTTTATGGCTTATAGTTAACTCTGCTGGGTAAAGGTCCTGATACTCCCCTGCTCATGGTCCCTGACGCCATTATGAAATTGCTCCACACCGCCATTCTCAAGACGGCAGTAACCACACATTATATTCTACTTCAACGTTTGAGAAACAATATGTCTCCAAAACTGTGGAAAAAGATCCAAGTGTCTCTTGCCATTCATGAGCTGTCTGTGCATTCTAGTGGCTTTTTGTTTTATGTCTAACAAAAGCATATAACAATGTAAAGATGGGGTATGGGACATCAAAAGTATACTTGAGTCACTCAACTATTTGTGAAAAGAACCAAAGTTGAATTATTTGGATTCTATTCAGAGACATACAGAGAGATAAATATTTGAAGCTAAGTATATGGATTAAAGAGTCTTTAAAGGGAACAAGAAAAGTCTTGTGTTTGCAATGAGGTCCAAAGGAAGGCTCTGTCTGCATCTTTCCTCATGGCATTAGGACAGCACACGAGAGCACCATCCAGGTAGTCCAGCTGTGGAGTTAGTGGTGACACTGTCATCATAAATCCTTTGACATGCTCAGCGATAACTATTCTGAACTGGATATTTTTCCAAGGCAATCTCTTTCCAAGCCCAAACTGTGCTTCAGTGGACCATTGGAATACTGAGTGTTCAGTTAACCTCACAGTTGCCACAGGGATACGTATTCCAGATGTTGAGATGCAGAGGCTAAACTAAGTTTTATTTGCATTACAAACAGACACCTTTCTCCTTAAATCAGAAAGACTCCTGGGCCTGCAGGAAGTGACACACAACCTCGGAGGTGTTTACTATCCACAGTCTGTAACAGCATCTCACTCCAGGCACAGTTGTAATGGCAGAGACCTTCTTGGACATGTGTTCCCAACCGTAAGTAATCTCCATAAACTCAGCCATAAATCTAGCTACAGCTAAACGTGAGAGTTTCTGTTTTGTTATTATATATCTTAATCCTCCGTGTGGAACATCATTCATCCCACAAGAAAAAGGAGAAGAAAGGTGCTAGACAATAAAATCAGCAATGTTGTCTCCCCAAATCATGAAATCATGAGTTCCCCTGAAAGTAAGTACAACCAGAATGTGAAGCAGAGTCTCTCAAAGCCGTTCGTAAAGCTGGAATCTGGTCAGGCTGCCTCTGTTTACAAGTCAGGTCTTCACTGGAGAAAAGGTTGTGAATGCAGAGAAATGTGTATCCTTGAGTGTGACTGTTAGTGGCCTGCAGGCAAGGAACGTGAAGAGATGATAAAAGTTCATATGAACTTTTTTAATACCACTATCTGAAAGTGGTTTTTCTTTTTCCCCTCTGTAAAACTGTGTAGATAGATGCCAGGCTCATAACCTATTTTTCTTACCCAGTGATAGGCTACAAAGTCATTATAATAACAACAAATTATAATCCTCAGAGACCTTGACTTTTCCGATGGCTGCTTAAGTCAAGAAACCATAGAAACAAAATGTTGAGCTGATAGGAGTAGTTGATTTCATCTTTGGGCCTAGCCTCAGTACAAGCCAATGCAGGCTGAATCAAAATAAGACATACAGGGAGATCCAGATAGACGTGAAGGATGGAACACGTATTGTTTACCATGTTTTCCACCCAACATCACAGCATAAGAAGAAAAATAGCACATACTCAAGAAGCAAACAAAAAAGAGAGAGGAGACAACAGCAGAAATTTTTTTAAAAAGAAGGAAACCAGAAAGGAAGAATAAATAATAACTGACATAGCAGGAAACCTAACCCATTTTAAAGGAATCCTGGGAGTGAACCAAACCACAGTGGGGGTCTGGAGAGCCTGAGAACATGGACCACCAAGTGCCCATGAAAGTGAAGTCCACAGCTGAAAGTCTGTAGGGACTAGCTAAAAGTTTGTTTAAGAGACCCATAGAAACCTGAAACCTAGCACCTGAGAGATAGCTTTTCCCCACTCTGAGAAGACTAAAATTTTACTTTGCAGGGACGTTAATTAACAGAAGCCCTGCATGCAAGAAAACTAAGCTCAGATGAGGGCTGAGATTCAATTCTTAAAAGAGGAGGATTGAGTGAAAGTCTATATTCTGAACACTACCCCAGCCCCCTTGTAGGACAGAGTTCTAAAAATAACGGCACTCAGGCTTATATCTGCCAAGTAAAAGATGGGAGAACTACTTGGGAGGAAAAACGCTGCCATTTGGGGACTGCCAATGAAGAATTTCAACCCGGACACCCTGTTAGGAAACCTAGCATTTAACAAGTGCTACCCATGAATAAGGAGCCTCCAGTCAGCTTGTTAGTGCTTCATTTATAAATATAAACAGTCCACTATATAGTCAAAGACATTTAATGAAAGACGTAGACAAAAATAAATAAATAGAATAAAGAAACTTGGAAGACATGAAAGCAAGGAAGAAGGAAACAAACCTGTAAAACCTATCATCAGTATCTTTATAATAAGAAAACATTACATTAGTGCAATAAGAAGGTAATGCTTTTAGAAAATCAAAACAAAAAGAGCCATTTAAAATAAAAAATAGGATACAAGAAATAAAAATTGATTAGAAGTTCTAGAAGATAAATTTAAGAATGCTCCATAAGGTAGAACAAAAAGAAAAGAAGGAAGGGAAGGAGGAAGTGAGGAAAGCAGGAAGGGAGGAAGGTAGGAGGGAAGAAGAAAGGAGATAGATAACAGTGGACAAAAGAAACATAGAAGAACAGGCAAAGAGATTCAACACCTGAGTAATAGGAGTTCTTGAAAGAGAAAATGGAGAGGAAAAATTACCCAATAAATTATTCAGTAGATTTTTCAGAATTAAAGGACATGGGTTTTCTGATTAAAAGGTCCCACAAAGGGCCTAGCACAATGAATGAAATGACCTACATCAAGGCATACTGTTGAGAAATTTTGGATCATCAGAAATATATTGAAAATTCTAAGAACGTCCATATTTTTATAAATTTTTAAATTTTAAACAAACAAAAGCAGATTATAGATGGCAGGCAATGCATCAGAAAATAGAGTGTCATCAGCCATTCCCAAACCTCTTTCTTCCTCACGTCAACTCACTTCAGAGCTCTCATACTAAAGCTTGACAAATTTTATTTATTTCATTTTTACATAGCTATAATTTTATGCAGTTGTACATCTGTGATGTACACCTGTCTGTCTGAAAAATGGACCATTTGCTCCAACCTAGTCTACTCAGTTCACCCGAAGTCGGAAGGGGCTTTTAGACTCTTCACATGAAGTCTACGCAATCCTTTTTGTCTCCTCAAATATATACTGACCCTTGGAACTCAAGATCCTTTTCCAGTCTCTGAATTACTATGCAAGATTAAAACACACATTTCTTCACCCACCAATAAGGGCAGATTGAAACACAAAGATAGAGGTTATTTTTTAGTGATTGTGTGCTTGTGGGTTGGGTTAATAATAGTCAAGTGCACAAAATCTCTTGGAAACAAAAACACAAAGTCTTGTCTTTGCTATGCTCAGAGGTCTCAGAGTTTTTCATTATTTCTGTTTCAGTGTGACACACATTGTCTGCAGGGAGGAGCAAGAGAGGCTCTGGGGGCATCTCCAACACCCATGCCTCATTGTTAGCCTCGGGAAAAGACACCATTTACTCTGCCCCCTTGTAGCGCTTCGAAAATCAGATAACCTACTTATGCTTCTAGCCAGTTGAGCAATCTGGACCCTCCAAAGCTGCTGTAACTTCTTGGCACTGATTTCTCAGGCTCAACTGTTCAGTGCTTGAGACTGTATATAAACCAAGGACTTTGTAAA